>NW_027208050.1:0-19914 GCF_963455315.2 Globicephala melas | reverse complement strand
CAATGATGCACTTGGCCAAAAAGGGCATATGCGTTTTTTCCTGAATATATTCAGGAAAAAACGCATACGCCCTTTTTGGCCAACCAAGCAAGCTTGCAAAGGAAATCTGCACTACAATGAAGTCTCACTTCCCCCCGGTCAAAAGGGCCATCTGAAAAAAGTGTAAAATCCAGAAAGGCAGGACAGGCCATGGAGAACTGGGAGCCTTGTTATGCTGATGGGCGGGATGTAAATTGCCAACAGACACTCGGGAGAAGTGTATGGTGTTTCCTGAAACGTCTAAAAAACAAAGCAACAGAGCCTAGGGCACTTCCACTTATGGTCCTATAGCTTAGGGAAATTAAAATCAAAAAGATACAGCCACCCCAATGTTTGGGACGCCTCTGTTTACAAGAACCTCGTTTACCGTACAAGTTCAATATCACAGAAAGTGAAAAATGGATAAAGAACTTGTGGTACTTACGTACAATGCAGTATCACTCAGCAGTGAAATCTATGTCATCAGGCCCGTAGCAGCACAATGAGTGGATTCAGGTACGATGATTCTAACTGAAATAAGTCACACAGAAAAAGAAACATCATAAGATATCAGTAATACACGGAATGTAAACTTGGCTACACAGGAACTGAATTACAGAACAGAACAGGGTCTCAAATTTAGAAAACCAACTTATGCTTGTTTAAGGGGAAAGGTGAGTTGGGGTGCTGCATAAAACCAGAGATTGAAATGAGCACAGATAAAGTTCCTTAAGCCAAATATGGAATAGACAAGAGCTACTCCTTGCTCAACGAAATGGACTCAACACCGCATATTAAACGCCTAAGAATGTACCTGACTCTTAAGTATCTTAAAACCTATGGATTGCTATGTCTCCGAAAGAGAATCAAGCATGTGTACAGGGACGTAAACGCAGCAGTGATAGGATTGGAGAGGTTCGGTGAGCAAATGAAGACCCTTTGAAGTCATATTGCATGGTACCCATTCCACGGGTTTCAACTACCCAGGTTTAAGGTATTCTTCCTTCAGCTAAAACATGCATGTGGAACCTAGAGTATGATCAACCATGTGATCGGGAGACGTGTTCAAATATGTCTCAGTTTTCGTACCCTGGTACTCGGGTGCAACATTCCAGACGCTTTACTAACACTCTCCCGACTTGGAGAGTCAGTCCCTTTAACCTCCTGTTTGGCCCAGTTTGCAATTTCTGCGGAAGATGAACAGGAATAGCGAGAACCAATGAGAGACTAGCTGGAGGTGTCTGGACGGGCAAATTTAACTCTCATTTCCCACCAGGAAGAGGAAATAACCAAAGGCTCAGCGTGCCGTGCCGGAACCAGATTAGGGCCTGAAGCCATCCTGCGGTGTTGCGGCCAGCTCACAAGAAAAGGAGTTGAAGAAAGGAGCTCAGGGGCACTGTAATTCACAAACCTGCAGAGTTATAAATGACAACTATCGTCCAAAAATATACTGAAGTAAGGCTGCCAAGAGGACTTGAAAGCGGGGCAGAATTGCAGGAAACCGATTTCAGGAGGTAGACTGGAATTGCATTGAAAGCATAGGAAAAGAGGCAGAACGTCCACAATGATGCACTTGGCCAAAAAGGGCGTATGCGTTTTTTCCTGAATATATTCAGGAAAAAACGCATACGCCCTTTTTGGCCAACCAAGCAAGCTTGCAAAGGAAATCTGCACTACAATGAAGTCTCACTTCCCCCCGGTCAAAAGGGCCATCTGAAAAAAGTGTAAAATCCAGAAAGGCAGGACAGGCCATGGAGAACTGGGAGCCTTGTTATGCTGATGGGCGGGATGTAAATTGCCAACAGACACTCGGGAGAAGTGTATGGTGTTTCCTGAAACATCTAAAAAACAAAGCAACAGAGCCTAGGGCACTTCCACTTATGGTCCTATAGCTTAGGGAAATTAAAATCAAAAAGATACAGCCACCCCAATGTTTGGGACGCCTCTGTTTACAAGAACCTCGTTTACCGTACAAGTTCAATATCACAGAAAGTGAAAAATGGATAAAGAACTTGTGGTACTTACGTACAATGCAGTATCACTCAGCAGTGAAATCTATGTCATCAGGCCCGTAGCAGCACAATGAGTGGATTCAGGTACGATGATTCTAACTGAAATAAGTCACACAGAAAAAGAAACATCATAAGATATCAGTAATACACGGAATGTAAACTTGGCTACACAGGAACTGAATTACAGAACAGAACAGGGTCTCAAATTTAGAAAACCAACTTATGCTTGTTTAAGGGTAAAGGTGAGTTGGGGTGCTGCATAAAACCAGAGATTGAAATGAGCACAGATAAAGTTCCTTAAGCCAAATATGGAATAGACAAGAGCTACTCCTTGCTCAACGAAATGGACTCAACACCGCATATTAAACGCCTAAGAGTGTACCTGACTATTAAGTATCTTAAAACCTATGGATTGCTATGTCTCCGAAAGAGAATCAAGCATGTGTACAGGGACGTAAACGCAGCAGTGATAGGATTGGAGAGGTTCGGTGAGCAAATGAAGACCCTTTGAAGTCATATTGCATGGTACCCATTCCACGGGTTTCAACTACCCAGGTTTAAGGTATTCTTCCTTCAGCTAAAACATGCATGTGGAACCTAGAGTATGATCAACCATGTGATCGGGAGACGTGTTCAAATATGTCTCAGTTTTCGTACCCTGGTACTCGGGTGCAACATTCCAGACGCTTTACTAACACTCTCCCGACTTGGAGAGTCAGTCCCTTTAACCTCCTGTTTGGCCCAGTTTGCAATTTCTGCGGAAGATGAACAGGAATAGCGAGAACCAATGAGAGACTAGCTGGAGGTGTCTGGACGGGCAAATTTAACTCTCATTTCCCACCAGGAAGAGGAAATAACCAAAGGCTCAGCGTGCCGTGCCGGAACCAGATTAGGGCCTGAAGCCATCCTGCGGTGTTGCGGCCAGCTCACAAGAAAGCGAGTTGAAGAAAGGAGCTCAGGGGCACTGTAATTCACAAACCTGCAGAGTTATAAATGACAACTATCGTCCAAAAATATACTGAAGTAAGGCTGCCAAGAGGACTTGAAAGCGGGGCAGAATTGCAGGAAACCGATTTCAGGAGGTAGACTGGAATTGCATTGAAAGCATAGGAAAAGAGGCAGAACGTCCACAATGATGCACTTGGCCAAAAAGGGCGTATGCGTTTTTTCCTGAATATATTCAGGAAAAAACGCATACGCCCTTTTTGGCCAACCAAGCAAGCTTGCAAAGGAAATCTGCACTACAATGAAGTCTCACTTCCCCCCGGTCAAAAGGGCCATCTGAAAAAAGTGTAAAATCCAGAAAGGCAGGACAGGCCATGGAGAACTGGGAGCCTTGTTATGCTGATGGGCGGGATGTCAATTGCCAACAGACACTCGGGAGAAGTGTATGGTGTTTCCTGAAACATCTAAAAAACAAAGCAACAGAGCCTAGGGCACTTCCACTTATGGTCCTATAGCTTAGGGAAATTAAAATCAAAAAGATACAGCCACCCCAATGTTTGGGACGCCTCTGTTTACAAGAACCTCGTTTACCGTACAAGTTCAATATCACAGAAAGTGAAAAATGGATAAAGAACTTGTGGTACTTACGTACAATGCAGTATCACTCAGCAGTGAAATCTATGTCATCAGGCCCGTAGCAGCACAATGAGTGGATTCAGGTACGATGATTCTAACTGAAATAAGTCACACAGAAAAAGAAACATCATAAGATATCAGTAATACACGGAATGTAAACTTGGCTACACAGGAACTGAATTACAGAACAGAACAGGGTCTCAAATTTAGAAAACCAACTTATGCTTGTTTAAGGGGAAAGGTGAGTTGGGGTGCTGCATAAAACCAGAGATTGAAATGAGCACAGATAAAGTTCCTTAAGCCAAATATGGAATAGACAAGAGCTACTCCTTGCTCAACGAAATGGACTCAACACCGCATATTAAACGCCTAAGAATGTACCTGAATAGTAAGTATCTTAAAACCTATGGATTGCTATGTCTCCGAAAGAGAATCAAGCATGTGTACAGGGACATAAACGCAGCAGTGATAGGATTGGAGAGGTTCGGTGAGCAAATGAAGACCCTTTGAAGTCATATTGCATGGTACCCATTCCACGGGTTTCAACTACCCAGGTTTAAGGTATTCTTCCTTCAGCTAAAACATGCATGTGGAACCTAGAGTATGATCAACCATGTGATCGGGAGACGTGTTCAAATATGTCTCAGTTTTCGTACCCTGGTACTCGGGTGCAACATTCCAGACGCTTTACTAACACTCTCCCGACTTGGAGAGTCAGTCCCTTTAACCTCCTGTTTGGCCCAGTTTGCAATTTCTGCGGAAGATGAACAGGAATAGCGAGAACCAATGAGAGACTAGCTGGAGGTGTCTGGACGGGCAAATTTAACTCTCATTTCCCACCAGGAAGAGGAAATAACCAAAGGCTCAGCGTGCCGTGCCGGAACCAGATTAGGGCCTGAAGCCATCCTGTGGTGTTGCGGCCAGCTCACAAGAAAACGAGTTGAAGAAAGGAGCTCAGGGGCACTGTAATTCACAAACCTGCAGAGTTATAAATGACAACTATCGTCCAAAAATATACTGAAGTAAGGCTGCCAAGAGGACTTGAAAGCGGGGCAGAATTGCAGGAAACCGATTTCAGGAGGTAGACTGGAATTGCATTGAAAGCATAGGAAAAGAGGCAGAACGTCCACAATGATGCACTTGGCCAAAAAGGGCGTATGCGTTTTTTCCTGAATATATTCAGGAAAAAACGCATACGCCCTTTTTGGCCAACCAAGCAAGCTTGCAAAGGAAATCTGCACTACAATGAAGTCTCACTTCCCCCCGGTCAAAAGGGCCATCTGAAAAAAGTGTAAAATCCAGAAAGGCAGGACAGGCCATGGAGAACTGGGAGCCTTGTTATGCTGATGGGCGGGATGTAAATTGCCAACAGACACTCGGGAGAAGTGTATGGTGTTTCCTGAAACATCTAAAAAACAAAGCAACAGAGCCTAGGGCACTTCCACTTATGGTCCTATAGCTTAGGGAAATTAAAATCAAAAAGATACAGCCACCCCAATGTTTGGGACGCCTCTGTTTACAAGAACCTCGTTTACCGTACAAGTTCAATATCACAGAAAGTGAAAAATGGATAAAGAACTTGTGGTACTTACGTACAATGCAGTATCACTCAGCAGTGAAATCTATGTCATCAGGCCCGTAGCAGCACAATGAGTGAATTCAGGTACGATGATTCTAACTGAAATAAGTCACACAGAAAAAGAAACATCATAAGATATCAGTAATACACGGAATGTAAACTTGGCTACACAGGAACTGAATTACAGAACAGAACAGGGTCTCAAATTTAGAAAACCAACTTATGCTTGTTTAAGGGGAAAGGTGAGTTGGGGTGCTGCATAAAACCAGAGATTGAAATGAGCACAGATAAAGTTCCTTAAGCCAAATATGGAATAGACAAGAGCTACTCCTTGCTCAACGAAATGGACTCAACACCGCATATTAAACGCCTAAGAGTGTACCTGACTCTTAAGTATCTTAAAACCTATGGATTGCTATGTCTCCGAAAGAGAATCAAGCATGTGTACAGGGACATAAACGCAGCAGTGATAGGATTGGAGAGGTTCGGTGAGCAAATGAAGACCCTTTGAAGTCATATTGCATGGTACCCATTCCACGGGTTTCAACTACCCAGGTTTAAGGTATTCTTCCTTCAGCTAAAACATGCATGTGGAACCTAGAGTATGATCAACCATGTGATCGGGAGACGTGTTCAAATATATCTCAGTTTTCGTACCCTGGTACTCGGGTGCAACATTCCAGACGCTTTACTAACACTCTCCCGACTTGGAGAGTCAGTCCCTTTAACCTCCTGTTTGGCCCAGTTTGCAATTTCTGCGGAAGATGAACAGGAATAGCGAGAACCAATGAGAGACTAGCTGGAGGTGTCTGGACGGGCAAATTTAACTCTCATTTCCCACCAGGAAGAGGAAATAACCAAAGGCTCAGCGTGCCGTGCCGGAACCAGATTAGGGCCTGAAGCCATCCTGCGGTGTTGCGGCCAGCTCACAAGAAAGCGAGTTGAAGAAAGGAGCTCAGGGGCACTGTAATTCACAAACCTGCAGAGTTATAAATGACAACTATCGTCCAAAAATATACTGAAGTAAGGCTGCCAAGAGGACTTGAAAGCGGGGCAGAATTGCAGGAAACCGATTTCAGGAGGTAGACTGGAATTGCATTGAAAGCATAGGAAAAGAGGCAGAACGTCCACAATGATGCACTTGGCCAAAAAGGGCGTATGCGTTTTTTCCTGAATATATTCAGGAAAAAACGCATACGCCCTTTTTGGCCAACCAAGCAAGCTTGCAAAGGAAATCTGCACTACAATGAAGTCTCACTTCCCCCCGGTCAAAAGGGCCATCTGAAAAAAGTGTAAAATCCAGAAAGGCAGGACAGGCCATGGAGAACTGGGAGCCTTGTTATGCTGATGGGCGGGATGTAAATTGCCAACAGACACTCGGGAGAAGTGTATGGTGTTTCCTGAAACGTCTAAAAAACAAAGCAACAGAGCCTAGGGCACTTCCACTTATGGTCCTATAGCTTAGGGAAATTAAAATCAAAAAGATACAGCCACCCCAATGTTTGGGACGCCTCTGTTTACAAGAACCTCGTTTACCGTACAAGTTCAATATCACAGAAAGTGAAAAATGGATAAAGAACTTGTGGTACTTACGTACAATGCAGTATCACTCAGCAGTGAAATCTATGTCATCAGGCCCGTAGCAGCACAATGAGTGGATTCAGGTACGATGATTCTAACTGAAATAAGTCACACAGAAAAAGAAACATCATAAGATATCATTAATACACGGAATGTAAACTTGGCTACACAGGAACTGAATTACAGAACAGAACAGGGTCTCAAATTTAGAAAACCAACTTATGCTTGTTTAAGGGGAAAGGTGAGTTGGGGTGCTGCATAAAACCAGAGATTGAAATGAGCACAGATAAAGTTCCTTAAGCCAAATATGGAATAGACAAGAGCTACTCCTTGCTCAACAAAATGGACTCAACACCGCATATTAAACGCCTAAGAATGTACCTGAATAGTAAGTATCTTAAAACCTATGGATTGCTATGTCTCCGAAAGAGAATCAAGCATGTGTACAGGGACATAAACGCAGCAGTGATAGGATGGAGAGGTTCGGTGAGCAAATGAAGACCCTTTGAAGTCATATTGCATGGTACCCATTCCACGGGTTTCAACTACCCAGGTTTAAGGTATTCTTCCTTCAGCTAAAACATGCATGTGGAACCTAGAGTATGATCAACCATGTGATCGGGAGACGTGTTCAAATATGTCTCAGTTTTCGTACCCTGGTACTCGGGTGCAACATTCCAGACGCTTTACTAACACTCTCCCGACTTGGAGAGTCAGTCCCTTTAACCTCCTGTTTGGCCCAGTTTGCAATTTCTGCGGAAGATGAACAGGAATAGCGAGAACCAATGAGAGACTAGCTGGAGGTGTCTGGACGGGCAAATTTAACTCTCATTTCCCACCAGGAAGAGGAAATAAGCAAAGGCTCAGCGTGCCGTGCCGGAACCAGATTAGGGCCTGAAGCCATCCTGCGGTGTTGCGGCCAGCTCACAAGAAAACGAGTTGAAGAAAGGAGCTCAGGGGCACTGTAATTCACAAACCTGCAGAGTTATAAATGACAACTATCGTCCAAAAATATACTGAAGTAAGGCTGCCAAGAGGACTTGAAAGCGGGGCAGAATTGCAGGAAACCGATTTCAGGAGGTAGACTGGAATTGCATTGAAAGCATAGGAAAAGAGGCAGAACGTCCACAATGATGCACTTGGCCAAAAAGGGCGTATGCGTTTTTTCCTGAATATATTCAGGAAAAAACGCATACGCCCTTTTTGGCCAACCAAGCAAGCTTGCAAAGGAAATCTGCACTACAATGAAGTCTCACTTCCCCCCGGTCAAAAGGGCCATCTGAAAAAAGTGTAAAATCCAGAAAGGCAGGACAGGCCATGGAGAACTGGGAGCCTTGTTATGCTGATGGGCGGGATGTAAATTGCCAACAGACACTCGGGAGAAGTGTATGGTGTTTCCTGAAACATCTAAAAAACAAAGCAACAGAGCCTAGGGCACTTCCACTTATGGTCCTATAGCTTAGGGAAATTAAAATCAAAAAGATACAGCCACCCCAATGTTTGGGACGCCTCTGTTTACAAGAACCTCGTTTACCGTACAAGTTCAATATCACAGAAAGTGAAAAATGGATAAAGAACTTGTGGTACTTACGTACAATGCAGTATCACTCAGCAGTGAAATCTATGTCATCAGGCCCGTAGCAGCACAATGAGTGGATTCAGGTACGATGATTCTAACTGAAATAAGTCACACAGAAAAAGAAACATCATAAGATATCAGTAATACACGGAATGTAAACTTGGCTACACAGGAACTGAATTACAGAACAGAACAGGGTCTCAAATTTAGAAAACCAACTTATGCTTGTTTAAGGGGAAAGGTGAGTTGGGGTGCTGCATAAAACCAGAGATTGAAATGAGCACAGATAAAGTTCCTTAAGCCAAATATGGAATAGACAAGAGCTACTCCTTGCTCAACGAAATGGACTCAACACCGCATATTAAACGCCTAAGAGTGTACCTGACTCTTAAGTATCTTAAAACCTATGGATTGCTATGTCTCCGAAAGAGAATCAAGCATGTGTACAGGGACGTAAACGCAGCAGTGATAGGATTGGAGAGGTTCGGTGAGCAAATGAAGACCCTTTGAAGTCATATTGCATGGTACCCATTCCACGGGTTTCAACTACCCAGGTTTAAGGTATTCTTCCTTCAGCTAAAACATGCATGTGGAACCTAGAGTATGATCAACCATGTGATCGGGAGACGTGTTCAAATATATCTCAGTTTTCGTACCCTGGTACTCGGGTGCAACATTCCAGACGCTTTACTAACACTCTCCCGACTTGGAGAGTCAGTCCCTTTAACCTCCTGTTTGGCCCAGTTTGCAATTTCTGCGGAAGATGAACAGGAATAGCGAGAACCAATGAGAGACTAGCTGGAGGTGTCTGGACGGGCAAATTTAACTCTCATTTCCCACCAGGAAGAGGAAATAACCAAAGGCTCAGCGTGCCGTGCCGGAACCAGATTAGGGCCTGAAGCCATCCTGCGGTGTTGCGGCCAGCTCACAAGAAAGCGAGTTGAAGAAAGGAGCTCAGGGGCACTGTAATTCACAAACCTGCAGAGTTATAAATGACAACTATCGTCCAAAAATATACTGAAGTAAGGCTGCCAAGAGGACTTGAAAGCGGGGCAGAATTGCAGGAAACCGATTTCAGGAGGTAGACTGGAATTGCATTGAAAGCATACGAAAAGAGGCAGAACGTCCACAATGATGCACTTGGCCAAAAAGGGCGTATGCGTTTTTTCCTGAATATATTCAGGAAAAAACGCATACGCCCTTTTTGGCCAACCAAGCAAGCTTGCAAAGGAAATCTGCACTACAATGAAGTCTCACTTCCCCCCGGTCAAAAGGGCCATCTGAAAAAAGTGTAAAATCCAGAAAGGCAGGACAGGCCATGGAGAACTGGGAGCCTTGTTATGCTGATGGGCGGGATGTAAATTGCCAACAGACACTCGGGAGAAGTGTATGGTGTTTCCTGAAACATCTAAAAAACAAAGCAACAGAGCCTAGGGCACTTCCACTTATGGTCCTATAGCTTAGGGAAATTAAAATCAAAAAGATACAGCCACCCCAATGTTTGGGACGCCTCTGTTTACAAGAACCTCGTTTACCGTACAAGTTCAATATCACAGAAAGTGAAAAATGGATAAAGAACTTGTGGTACTTACGTACAATGCAGTATCACTCAGCAGTGAAATCTATGTCATCAGGCCCGTAGCAGCACAATGAGTGGATTCAGGTACGATGATTCTAACTGAAATAAGTCACACAGAAAAAGAAACATCATAAGATATCAGTAATACACGGAATGTAAACTTGGCTACACAGGAACTGAATTACAGAACAGAACAGGGTCTCAAATTTAGAAAACCAACTTATGCTTGTTTAAGGGGAAAGGTGAGTTGGGGTGCTGCATAAAACCAGAGATTGAAATGAGCACAGATAAAGTTCCTTAAGCCAAATATGGAATAGACAAGAGCTACTCCTTGCTCAACGAAATGGACTCAACACCGCATATTAAACGCCTAAGAATGTACCTGACTCTTAAGTATCTTAAAACCTATGGATTGCTATGTCTCCGAAAGAGAATCAAGCATGTGTACAGGGACATAAACGCAGCAGTGATAGGATTGGAGAGGTTCGGTGAGCAAATGAAGACCCTTTGAAGTCATATTGCATGGTACCCATTCCACGGGTTTCAACTACCCAGGTTTAAGGTATTCTTCCTTCAGCTAAAACATGCATGTGGAACCTAGAGTATGATCAACCATGTGATCGGGAGACGTGTTCAAATATGTCTCAGTTTTCGTACCCTGGTACTCGGGTGCAACATTCCAGACGCTTTACTAACACTCTCCCGACTTGGAGAGTCAGTCCCTTTAACCTCCTGTTTGGCCCAGTTTGCAATTTCTGCGGAAGATGAACAGGAATAGCGAGAACCAATGGGAGACTAGCTGGAGGTGTCTGGACGGGCAAATTTAACTCTCATTTCCCACCAGGAAGAGGAAATAACCAAAGGCTCAGCGTGCCGTGCCGGAACCAGATTAGGGCCTGAAGCCATCCTGCGGTGTTGCGGCCAGCTCACAAGAAAGCGAGTTGAAGAAAGGAGCTCAGGGGCACTGTAATTCACAAACCTGCAGAGTTATAAATGACAACTATCGTCCAAAAATATACTGAAGTAAGGCTGCCAAGAGGACTTGAAAGCGGGGCAGAATTGCAGGAAACCGATTTCAGGAGGTAGACTGGAATTGCATCGAAAGCATAGGAAAAGAGGCAGAACGTCCACAATGATGCACTTGGCCAAAAAGGGCGTATGCGTTTTTTCCTGAATATATTCAGGAAAAAACGCATACGCCCTTTTTGGCTAACCAAGCAAGCTTGCAAAGGAAATCTGCACTACAATGAAGTCTCACTTCCCCCCGGTCAAAAGGGCCATCTGAAAAAAGTGTAAAATCCAGAAAGGCAGGACAGGCCATGGAGAACTGGGAGCCTTGTTATGCTGATGGGCGGGATGTAAATTGCCAACAGACACTCCGGAGAAGTGTATGGTGTTTCCTGAAACATCTAAAAAACAAAGCAACAGAGCCTAGGGCACTTCCACTTATGGTCCTATAGCTTAGGGAAATTAAAATCAAAAAGATACAGCCACCCCAATGTTTGGGACGCCTCTGTTTACAAGAACCTCGTTTACCGTACAAGTTCAATATCACAGAAAGTGAAAAATGGATAAAGAACTTGTGGTACTTACGTACAATGCAGTATCACTCAGCAGTGAAATCTATGTCATCAGGCCCGTAGCAGCACAATGAGTGGATTCAGGTACGATGATTCTAACTGAAATAAGTCACACAGAAAAAGAAACATCATAAGATATCAGTAATACACGGAATGTAAACTTGGCTACACAGGAACTGAATTACAGAACAGAACAGGGTCTCAAATTTAGAAAACCAACTTATGCTTGTTTAAGGGTAAAGGTGAGTTGGGGTGCTGCATAAAACCAGAGATTGAAATGAGCACAGATAAAGTTCCTTAAGCCAAATATGGAATAGACAAGAGCTACTCCTTGCTCAACGAAATGGACTCAACACCGCATATTAAACGCCTAAGAATGTACCTGACTCTTAAGTATCTTAAAACCTATGGATTGCTATGTCTCCGAAAGAGAATCAAGCATGTGTACAGGGACATAAACGCAGCAGTGATAGGATTGGAGAGGTTCGGTGAGCAAATGAAGACCTTTTGAAGTCATATTGCATGGTACCCATTCCACGGGTTTCAACTACCCAGGTTTAAGGTATTCTTCCTTCAGCTAAAACATGCATGTGGAACCTAGAGTATGATCAACCATGTGATCGGGAGACGTGTTCAAATATGTCTCAGTTTTCGTACCCTGGTACTCGGGTGCAACATTCCAGACGCTTTACTAACACTCTCCCGACTTGGAGAGTCAGTCCCTTTAACCTCCTGTTTGGCCCAGTTTGCAATTTCTGCGGAAGATGAACAGGAATAGCGAGAACCAATGAGAGACTAGCTGGAGGTGTCTGGACGGGCAAATTTAACTCTCATTTCCCACCAGGAAGAGGAAATAACCAAAGGCTCAGCGTGCCGTGCCGGAACCAGATTAGGGCCTGAAGCCATCCTGCGGTGTTGCGGCCAGCTCACAAGAAAACGAGTTGAAGAAAGGAGCTCAGGGGCACTGTAATTCACAAACCTGCAGAGTTATAAATGACAACTATCGTCCAAAAATATACTGAAGTAAGGCTGCCAAGAGGACTTGAAAGCGGGGCAGAATTGCAGGAAACCGATTTCAGGAGGTAGACTGGAATTGCATCGAAAGCATAGGAAAAGAGGCAGAACGTCCACAATGATGCACTTGGCCAAAAAGGGCGTATGCGTTTTTTCCTCAGGAAAAAACGCATACGCCCTTTTTGGCCAACCAAGCAAGCTTGCAAAGGAAATCTGCACTACAATGAAGTCTCACTTCCCCCCGGTCAAAAGGGCCATCTGAAAAAAGTGTAAAATCCAGAAAGGCAGGACAGGCCATGGAGAACTGGGAGCCTTGTTATGCTGATGGGCGGGATGTAAATTGCCAACAGACACTCGGGAGAAGTGTATGGTGTTTCCTGAAACATCTAAAAAACAAAGCAACAGAGCCTAGGGCACTTCCACTTATGGTCCTATAGCTTAGGGAAATTAAAATCAAAAAGATACAGCCACCCCAATGTTTGGGACGCCTCTGTTTACAAGAACCTCGTTTACCGTACAAGTTCAATATCACAGAAAGTGAAAAATGGATAAAGAACTTGTGGTACTTACGTACAATGCAGTATCACTCAGCAGTGAAATCTATGTCATCAGGCCCGTAGCAGCACAATGAGTGGATTCAGGTACGATGATTCTAACTGAAATAAGTCACACAGAAAAAGAAACATCATAAGATATCAGTAATACACGGAATGTAAACTTGGCTACACAGGAACTGAATTACAGAACAGAACAGGGTCTCAAATTTAGAAAACCAACTTATGCTTGTTTAAGGGGAAAGGTGAGTTGGGGTGCTGCATAAAACCAGAGATTGAAATGAGCACAGATAAAGTTCCTTAAGCCAAATATGGAATAGACAAGAGCTACTCCTTGCTCAACGAAATGGACTCAACACCGCATATTAAACGCCTAAGAATGTACCTGACTCTTAAGTATCTTAAAACCTATGGATTGCTATGTCTCCGAAAGAGAATCAAGCATGTGTACAGGGACGTAAACGCAGCAGTGATAGGATTGGAGAGGTTCGGTGAGCAAATGAAGACCCTTTGAAGTCATATTGCATGGTACCCATTCCACGGGTTTCAACTACCCAGGTTTAAGGTATTCTTCCTTCAGCTAAAACATGCATGTGGAACCTAGAGTATGATCAACCATGTGATCGGGAGACGTGTTCAAATATGTCTCAGTTTTCGTACCCTGGTACTCGGGTGCAACATTCCAGACGCTTTACTAACACTCTCCCGACTTGGAGAGTCAGTCCCTTTAACCTCCTGATTGGCCCAGTTTGCAATTTCTGCGGAAGATGAACAGGAATAGCGAGAACCAATGAGAGACTAGCTGGAGGTGTCTGGACGGGCAAATTTAACTCTCATTTCCCACCAGGAAGAGGAAATAACCAAAGGCTCAGCGTGCCGTGCCGGAACCAGATTAGGGCCTGAAGCCATCCTGCGGTGTTGCGGCCAGCTCACAAGAAAACGAGTTGAAGAAAGCAGCTCAGGGGCACTGTAATTCACAAACCTGCAGAGTTATAAATGACAACTATCGTCCAAAAATATACTGAAGTAAGGCTGCCAAGAGGACTTGAAAGCGGGGCAGAATTGCAGGAAACCGATTTCAGGAGGTAGACTGGAATTGCATTGAAAGCATAGGAAAAGAGGCAGAACGTCCACAATGATGCACTTGGCCAAAAAGGGCGTATGCATTTTTTCCTGAATATATTCAGGAAAAAACGCATACGCCCTTTTTGGGCAACCAAGCAAGCTTGCAAAGGAAATCTGCACTACAATGAAGTCTCACTTCCCCCCGGTCAAAAGGGCCATCTGAAAAATGTGTAAAATCCAGAAAGGCAGGACAGGCCATGGAGAACTGGGAGCCTTGTTATGCTGATGGGCGGGATGTAAATTGCCAACAGACACTCGGGAGAAGTGTATGGTGTTTCCTGAAACATCTAAAAAACAAAGCAACAGAGCCTAGGGCACTTCCACTTATGGTCCTATAGCTTTGGGAAATTAAAATCAAAAAGATACAGCCACCCCAATGTTTGGGACGCCTCTGTTTACAAGAACCTCGTTTACCGTACAAGTTCAATATCACAGAAAGTGAAAAATGGATAAAGAACTTGTGGTACTTACGTACAATGCAGTATCACTCAGCAGTGAAATCTATGTCATCAGGCCCGTAGCAGCACAATGAGTGGATTCAGGTACGATGATTCTAACTGAAATAAGTCACACAGAAAAAGAAACATCATAAGATATCAGTAATACACGGAATGTAAACTTGGCTACACAGGAACTGAATTACAGAACAGAACAGGGTCTCAAATTTAGAAAACCACCTTATGCTTGTTTAAGGGTTAAGGTGAGTTGGGGTGCTGCATAAAACCAGAGATTGAAATGAGCACAGATAAAGTTCCTTAAGCCAAATATGGAATAGACAAGAGCTACTCCTTGCTCAACGAAATGGACTCAACACCGCATATTAAACGCCTAAGAATGTACCTGACTCTTAAGTATCTTAAAACCTATGGATTGCTATGTCTCCGAAAGAGAATCAAGCATGTGTACAGGGACATAAACGCAGCAGTGATAGGATTGGAGAGGTTCGGTGAGCAAATGAAGACCCTTTGAAGTCATATTGCATGGTACCCATTCCACGGGTTTCAACTACCCAGGTTTAAGGTATTCTTCCTTCAGCTAAAACATGCATGTGGAACCTAGAGTATGATCAACCATGTGATCGGGAGACGTGTTCAAATATGTCTCAGTTTTCGTACCCTGGTACTCGGGTGCAACATTCCAGACGCTTTACTAACACTCTCCCGACTTGGAGAGTCAGTCCCTTTAACCTCCTGTTTGACCCAGTTTGCAATTTCTGCGGAAGATGAACAGGAATAGCGAGAACCAATGAGAGACTAGCTGCAGGTGTCTGGACGGGCAAATTTAACTCTCATTTCCCACCAGGAAGAGGAAATAACCAAAGGCTCAGCGTGCCGTGCCGGAACCAGATTAGGGCCTGAAGCCATCCTGCGGTGTTGCGGCCAGCTCACAAGAAAACGAGTTGAAGAAAGGAGCTCAGGGGCACTGTAATTCACAAACCTGCAGAGTTATAAATGACAACTATCGTCCAAAAATATACTGAAGTAAGGCTGCCAAGAGGACTTGAAAGCGGGGCAGAATTGCAGGAAACCGATTTCAGGAGGTAGACTGGAATTGCATTGAAAGCATAGGAAAAGAGGCAGAACGTCCACAATGATGCACTTGGCCAAAAAGGGCGTATGCGTTTTTTCCTGAATATATTCAGGAAAAAACGCATACGCCCTTTTTGGCCAACCAAGCAAGCTTGCAAAGGAAATCTGCACTACAATGAAGTCTCACTTCCCCCCGGTCAAAAGGGCCATCTGAAAAATGTGTAAAATCCAGAAAGGCAGGACAGGCCATGGAGAACTGGGAGCCTTGTTATGCTGATGGGTGGGATGTAAATTGCCAACAGACACTCGGGAGAAGTGTATGGTGTTTCCTGAAACATCTAAAAAACAAAGCAACAGAGCCTAGGGCACTTCCACTTATGGTCCTATAGCTTTGGGAAATTAAAATCAAAAAGATACAGCCACCCCAATGTTTGGGACGCCTCTGTTTACAAGGACCTCGTTTACCGTACAAGTTCAATATCACAGAAAGTGAAAAATGGATAAAGAACTTGTGGTACTTACGTACAATGCAGTATCACTCAGCAGTGAAATCTATGTCATCAGGCCCGTAGCAGCACAATGAGTGGATTCAGGTACGATGATTCTAACTGAAATAAGTCACACAGAAAAAGAAACATCATAAGATATCAGTAATACACGGAATGTAAACTTGGCTACACAGGAACTGAATTACAGAACAGAACAGGGTCTCAAATTTAGAAAACCACCTTATGCTTGTTTAAGGGTAAAGGTGAGTTGGGGTGCTGCATAAAACCAGAGATTGAAATGAGCACAGATAAAGTTCCTTAAGCCAAATATGGAATAGACAAGAGCTACTCCTTGCTCAACGAAATGGACTCAACACCGCATATTAAACGCCTAAGAATGTACCTGACTCTTAAGTATCTTAAAACCTATGGATTGCTATGTCTCCGAAAGAGAATCAAGCATGTGTACAGGGACATAAACGAAGCAGTGATAGGATTGGAGAGGTTCGGTGAGCAAATGAAGACCCTTTGAAGTCATATTGCATGGTACCCATTCCACGGGTTTCAACTACCCAGGTTTAAGGTATTCTTCCTTCAGCTAAAACATGCATGTGGAACCTAGAGTATGATCAACCATGTGATCGGGAGACGTGTTCAAATATGTCTCAGTTTTCGTACCCTGGTACTCGGGTGCAACATTCCAGACGCTTTACTAACACTCTCCCGACTTGGAGAGTCAGTCCCTTTAACCTCCTGTTTGGCCCAGTTTGCAATTTCTGCGGAAGATGAACAGGAATAGCGAGAACCAATGAGAGACTAGCTGGAGGTGTCTGGACGGGCAAATTTAACTCTCATTTCCCACCAGGAAGAGGAAATAACCAAAGGCTCAGCGTGCCGTGCCGGAACCAGATTAGGGCCTGAAGCCATCCTGCGGTGTTGCGGCCAGCTCACAAGAAAACGAGTTGAAGAAAGGAGCTCAGGGGCACTGTAATTCACAAACCTGCAGAGTTATAAATGACAACTATCGTCCAAAAATATACTGAAGTAAGGCTGCCAAGAGGACTTGAAAGCGGGGCAGAATTGCAGGAAACCGATTTCAGGAGGTAGACTGGAATTGCATTGAAAGCATAGGAAAAGAGGCAGAACGTCCACAATGATGCACTTGGCCAAAAAGGGCGTATGCGTTTTTTCCTGAATATATTCAGGAAAAAACGCATACGCCCTTTTTGGCCAACCAAGCAAGCTTGCAAAGGAAATCTGCACTACAATGAAGTCTCACTTCCCCCCGGTCAAAAGGGCCATCTGAAAAATGTGTAAAATCCAGAAAGGCAGGACAGGCCATGGAGAACTGGGAGCCTTGTTATGCTGATGGGCGGGATGTAAATTGCCAACACACACTCGGGAGAAGTGTATGGTGTTTCCTGAAACATCTAAAAAACAAAGCAACAGAGCCTAGGGCACTTCCACTTATGGTCCTATAGCTTTGGGAAATTAAAATCAAAAAGATACAGCCACCCCAATGTTTGGGACGCCTCTGTTTACAAGAACCTCGTTTACCGTACAAGTTCAATATCACAGAAAGTGAAAAATGGATAAAGAACTTGTGGTACTTACGTACAATGCAGTATCACTCAGCAG
This sequence comes from Globicephala melas, assembly GCF_963455315.2. Taxonomy (NCBI): domain Eukaryota; kingdom Metazoa; phylum Chordata; class Mammalia; order Artiodactyla; family Delphinidae; genus Globicephala; species Globicephala melas. The sequence goes on along the minus strand of NW_027208050.1, from coordinate 2,057 downwards.
TGAAATCTATGTCATCAGGCCCGTAGCAGCACAATGAGTGGATTCAGGTACGATGATTCTAACTGAAATAAGTCACACAGAAAAAGAAACATCATAAGATATCAGTAATACACGGAATGTAAACTTGGCTACACAGGAACTGAATTACAGAACAGAACAGGGTCTCAAATTTAGAAAACCACCTTATGCTTGTTTAAGGGTAAAGGTGAGTTGGGGTGCTGCATAAAACCAGAGATTGAAATGAGCACAGATAAAGTTCCTTAAGCCAAATATGGAATAGACAAGAGCTACTCCTTGCTCAACGAAATGGACTCAACACCGCATATTAAACGCCTAAGAATGTACCTGACTCTTAAGTATCTTAAAACCTATGGATTGCTATGTCTCCGAAAGAGAATCAAGCATGTGTACAGGGACATAAACGCAGCAGTGATAGGATTGGAGAGGTTCGGTGAGCAAATGAAGACCCTTTGAAGTCATATTGCATGGTACCCATTCCACGGGTTTCAACTACCCAGGTTTAAGGTATTCTTCCTTCAGCTAAAACATGCATGTGGAACCTAGAGTATGATCAACCATGTGATCGGGAGACGTGTTCAAATATGTCTCAGTTTTCGTACCCTGGTACTCGGGTGCAACATTCCAGACGCTTTACTAACACTCTCCCGACTTGGAGAGTCAGTCCCTTTAACCTCCTGTTTGACCCAGTTTGCAATTTCTGCGGAAGATGAACAGGAATAGCGAGAACCAATGAGAGACTAGCTGGAGGTGTCTGGACGGGCAAATTTAACTCTCATTTCCCACCAGGAAGAGGAAATAACCAAAGGCTCAGCGTGCCGTGCCGGAACCAGATTAGGGCCTGAAGCCATCCTGTGGTGTTGCGGCCAGCTCACAAGAAAACGAGTTGAAGAAAGGAGCTCAGGGGCACTGTAATTCACAAACCTGCAGAGTTATAAATGACAGCTATCGTCCAAAAATATACTGAAGTAAGGCTGCCAAGAGGACTTGAAAGCGGGGCAGAATTGCAGGAAACCGATTTCAGGAGGTAGACTGGAATTGCATTGAAAGCATAGGAAAAGAGGCAGAACGTCCACAATGATGCACTTGGCCAAAAAGGGCGTATGCGTTTTTTCCTGAATATATTCAGGAAAAAACGCATACGCCCTTTTTGGCCAACCAAGCAAGCTTGCAAAGGAAATCTGCACTACAATGAAGTCTCACTTCCCCCCGGTCAAAAGGGCCATGTGAAAAAAGTGTAAAATCCAGAAAGGCAGGACAGGCCATGGAGAACTGGGAGCCTTGTTATGCTGATGGGCGGGATGTAAATTGCCAACAGACACTCGGGAGAAGTGTATGGTGTTTCCTGAAACGTCTAAAAAACAAAGCAACAGAGCCTAGGGCACTTCCACTTATGGTCCTATAGCTTAGGGAAATTAAAATCAAAAAGATACAGCCACCCCAATGTTTGGGACGCCTCTGTTTACAAGAACCTCGTTTACCGTACAAGTTCAATATCACAGAAAGTGAAAAATGGATAAAGAACTTGTGGTACTTACGTACAATGCAGTATCACTCAGCAGTGAAATCTATGTCATCAGGCCCGTAGCAGCACAATGAGTGGATTCAGGTACGATGATTCTAACTGAAATAAGTCACACAGAAAAAGAAACATCATAAGATATCAGTAATACACGGAATGTAAACTTGGCTACACAGGAACTGAATTACAGAACAGAACAGGGTCTCAAATTTAGAAAACCACCTTATGCTTGTTTAAGGGTAAAGGTGAGTTGGGGTGCTGCATAAAACCAGAGATTGAAATGAGCACAGATAAAGTTCCTTAAGCCAAATATGGAATAGACAAGAGCTACTCCTTGCTCAACGAAATGGACTCAACACCGCATATTAAACGCCTAAGAATGTACCTGACTCTTAAGTATCTTAAAACCTATGGATTGCTATGTCTCCGAAAGAGAATCAAGCATGTGTACAGGGACATAAACGCAGCAGTGATAGGATTGGAGAGGTTCGGTGAGCAAATGAAGACCCTTTGAAGT
>NW_027208049.1:0-20086 GCF_963455315.2 Globicephala melas | reverse complement strand
GAAGGAAGAATACCTTAAACCTGGGTAGTTGAAACCCGTGGAATGGGTACCATGCAATATGACTTCAAAGGGTCTTCATTTGCTCACCGAACCTCTCCAATCCTATCACTGCTGCGTTTATGTCCCTGTACACATGCTTGATTCTCTTTCGGAGACATAGCAATCCATAGGTTTTAAGATACTTAAGAGTCAGGTACATTCTTAGGCGTTTAATATGCGGTGTTGAGTCCATTTCGTTGAGCAAGGAGTAGCTCTTGTCTATTCCATATTTGGCTTAAGGAACTTTATCTGTGCTCATTTCAATCTCTGGTTTTATGCAGCACCCCAACTCACCTTTCCCCTTAAACAAGCATAAGTTGGTTTTCTAAATTTGAGACCCTGTTCTGTTCTGTAATTCAGTTCCTGTGTAGCCAAGTTTACATTCCGTGTATTACTGATATCTTATGATGTTTCTTTTTCTGTGTGACTTATTTCAGTTAGAATCATCGTACCTGAATCCACTCATTGTGCTGCTACGGGCCTGATGACATAGATTTCACTGCTGAGTGATACTGCATTGTACGTAAGTACCACAAGTTCTTTATCCATTTTTCACTTTCTGTGATATTGAACTTGTACGGTAAACGAGGTTCTTGTAAACAGAGGCGTCCCAAACATTGGGGTGGCTGTATCTTTTTGATTTTAATTTCCCTAAGCTATAGGACCATAAGTGGAAGTGCCCTAGGCTCTGTTGCTTTGTTTTTTCGATGTTTCAGGAAACACCATACACTTCTCCCGAGTGTCTGTTGGCAGTTTACATCCCGCCCATCAGCATAACAAGGCTCCCAGTTCTCCATGGCCTGTCCTGCCTTTCTGGATTTTACACTTTTTTCAGATGGCCCTTTTGACCGGGGGGAAGTGAGACTTCATTGTAGTGCAGATTTCCTTTGCAAGCTTGCTTGGTTGGCCAAAAAGGGCGTATGCGTTTTTTCCTGAATATATTCAGGAAAAAACGCATACGCCCTTTTTGGCCAAGTGCATCATTGTGGACGTTCTGTCTGTTTTCCTATGCTTTCAGTGCAATTCCAGTCTACCTCCTGAAATCGGTTTCCTGCAATTCTGCCCCGCTTTCAAGTCCTCTTGGCAGCCTTACTTCAGTATATTTTTGGACGATAGCTGTCATTTATAACTCTGCAGGTTTGTGAATTACAGTGCCCCTGAGCTCCTTTCTTCAACTCGCTTTCTTGTGACCTGGCCGCAACACCGCAGGATGGCTTCAGGCCCTAATCTGGTTCCGGCACGACACCCTGAGCCTTTGGTTAATTCCTCTTCCTGGTGGGAAACGAGAGTTAAATTTGCCCGTCCAGACACCTCCAGCTAGTCTCTCATTGGTTCTCCCTATTCCTGTTCATCTTCCGCAGAAATTGCAAACTGGGCCAAACAGGAGGTTAAAGGCGCTGACTCTCCAAGTGGGGAGAGTGTTAGTAAAGCGTCTGGAATGTTGCACCCGAGTATCAGGGGAGGAAAACTGAGACATATTTGAACACGTCTCCCGTTCACACGGTTGATCATACTCTGGGTTCCACATGCATGTTTTAGCTGAAGGAAGAATACCTTAAACCTGGGTAGTTGAAACCCGTGGAATGGGTACCATGCAATATGACTTCAAAGGGTCTTCATTTGCTCACCGAACCTCTCCAATCCTATCACTGCTGCGTTTATGTCCCTGTACACATGCTTGATTCTCTTTCGGAGACATAGCAATCCATAGGTTTTAAGATACTTACTAGTCAGGTACATTCTTAGGCGTTTAATATGCGGTGTTGAGTCCATTTCGTTGAGCAAGGAGTAGCTCTTGTCTATTCCGTATTTGGCTTAAGGAACTTTATCTGTGCTCATTTCAATCTCTGGTTTTATGCAGCACCCCAACTCACCTTTCCTCTTAAGCAAGCATAAGTTGGTTTTCTAAATTTGAGACCCTGTTCTGTTTTGGAATTCAGTTCCTGTGCAGCCCAGTTTACATTCCGTGTATTAGTGATATCTTATGATGTTTCCTTTTCTGTGTGACTTATTTCAGTTAGAATCATCATACCTGAATCCACTCATTATGCTGCTACGGGCCTGATGACATAGATTTCATTGCTGAGTGATACTGCATTGTACGTAAGTACCACAAGTTCTTTATCCATTTTTCACTTTCTGTGATATTGAACTTGTACGGTAAACGAGGTTCTTGTAAACAGAGGCGTCCCAAACTTTGGGGTGGCTGTGTCTTTTTGATTTTAATTTCCCTAAGCTATAGGACCATAAGTGGAAGTGCCCTAGGCTCTGTTGCTTTGTTTTTTAGATGTTTCAGGAAACACCATACACTTCTCCCGAGTGTCTGTTGGCAATTGACATCCCGCCCATCAGCATAACAAGGCTCCCAGTTCTCCATGGCCTGTCCTGCCTTTCTGGATTTTACACTTTTTTCAGATGGCCCTTTTGACCGGGGGGAAGTGAGACTTCATTGTAGTGCAGATTTCCTTTGCAAGCTTGCTTGGTTGGCCAAAAAGGGCGTATGCGTTTTTTCCTGAATATATTCAGGAAAAAACGCATACGCCCTTTTTGGCCAAGTGCATCATTGTGGACGTTCTGCCTCTTTTCCTATGCTTTCAATGCAATTCCAGTCTACCTCCTGAAATCGGTTTCCTGCAATTCTGCCCCGCTTTCAAGTCCTCTTGGCAGCCTTACTTCAGTATATTTTTGGACGATAGTTGTCATTTATAACTCTGCAGGTTTGTGAATTACAGTGCCCCTGAGCTCCTTTCTTCAACTCGTTTTCTTGTGAGCTGGCCGCAACACCGCAGGATGGCTTCAGGCCCTAATCTGGTTCCGGCACGGCACGCTGAGCCTTTGGTTATTTCCTCTTCCTGGTGGGAAATGAGAGTTAAATTTGCCCGTCCAGACACCTCCAGCTAGTCTCTCATTGGTTCTCCCTATTCCTGTTCATCTTCCGCAGAAATTGCAAACTGGGCCAAACAGGAGGTTAAAGGGACTGACTCTCCAAGTCGGGAGAGTGTTAGTAAAGCGTCTGGAATGTTGCACCCGAGTACCAGGGTACGAAAACTGAGACATATTTGAACACGTCTCCCGATCACATGGTTGATCATACTCTAGGTTCCACATGCATGTTTTAGCTGAAGGAAGAATACCTTAAACCTGGGTAGTTGAAACCCGTGGAATGGGTACCATGCAATATGACTTCAAAGGGTCTTCATTTGCTCACCAAACCTCTCCAATCCTATCACTGCTGCGTTTATGTCCCTGTACACATGCTTGATTCTCTTTCGGAGACATAGCAATCCATAGGTTTTAAGATACTTAAGAGTCAGGTACATTCTTAGGCGTTTAATATGCGGTGTTGAGTCCATTTCGTTGAGCAAGGAGTAGCTCTTGTCTATTCCATATTTGGCTTAAGGAACTTTATCTGTGCTCATTTCAATCTCTGGTTTTATGCAGCACCCCAACTCACCTTTACCCTTAAACAAGCATAAGTTGGTTTTCTAAATTTGAGACCCTGTTCTGTTGTGTAATTCAGTTCCTGTGTAGCCAAGTTTACATTCCGTGTATTACTGATATCTTATGATGTTTCTTTTTCTGTGTGACTTATTTCAGTTAGAATCATCGTACCTGAATCCACTCATTGTGCTGCTACGGGCCTGATGACATAGATTTCACTGCTGAGTGATACTGCATTGTACGTAAGTACCACAAGTTCTTTATCCATTTTTCACTTTCTGTGATATTGAACTTGTACAGTAAACGAGGTTCTTGTAAACAGAGGCGTCCCAAACATTGGGGTGGCTGTATCTTTTTGATTTTAATTTCCCTAAGCTATAGGACCATAAGTGGAAGTGCCCTAGGCTCTGTTGCTTTGTTTTTTAGATGTTTCAGGAAACACCATACACTTCTCCCGAGTGTCTGTTGGCAATGTACATCCCGCCCATCAGCATAACAAGGCTCCCAGTTCTCCATGGCCTGTCCTGCCTTTCTGGATTTTACACTTTTTTCAGATGGCCCTTTTGACCGGGGGGAAGTGAGACTTCATTGTAGTGCAGATTTCCTTTGCAAGCTTGCTTGGTTGGCCAAAAAGGGCGTATGCGTTTTTTCCTGAATATATATATTCAGGAAAAAACGCATACGCCCTTTTTGGCCAAGTGCATCATTGTGGACGTTCTGCCTCTTTTCCTATGCTTTCAATGCAATTCCAGTCTACCTCCTGAAATCGGTTTCCTGCAATTCTGCCCCGCTTTCAAGTCCTCTTGGCAGCCTTACTTCAGTATATTTTTGGACGATAGCTGTCATTTATAACTCTGCAGGTTTGTGAATTACAGTGCCCCTGAGCTCCTTTCTTCCACTCGCTTTCTTGTGACCTGGCCGCAACACCGCAGGATGGCTTCAGGCCCTAATCTGTTTCCGGAACGACACCCTGAGCCTTTGGTTAATTCCTCTTCCTGGTGGGAAACGAGAGTTAAATTTGCCCGTCCAGACACCTCCAGCTAGTCTCTCATTGGTTCTCCCTATTCCTGTTCATCTTCCGCAGAAATTGCAAACTGGGCCAAACAGGAGGTTAAAGGCGCTGACTCTCCAAGTGGGGAGAGTGTTAGTAAAGCGTCTGGAATGTTGCTCCCGAGTACCAGGGTACGAAAACTGAGACATATTTGAACACGTCTCCCGATCACATGGTTGATCATACTCTAGGTTCCACATGCATGTTTTAGCTGAAGGAAGAATACCTTAAACCTGGGTAGTTGAAACCCGTGGAATGGGTACCATGCAATATGACTTCAAAGGGTCTTCATTTGCTCACCGAACCTCTCCAATCCTATCACTGCTGCGTTTATGTCCCTGTACACATGCTTGATTCTCTTTCGGAGACATAGCAATCCATAGGTTTTAAGATACTTAAGAGTCAGGTACATTCTTAGGCGTTTAATATGCGGTGTTGAGTCCATTTCGTTGAGCAAGGAGTAGCTCTTGTCTATTCCATATTTGGCTTAAGGAACTTTATCTGTGCTCATTTCAATCTCTGGTTTTATGCAGCACCCCAACTCACCTTTCCCCTTAAACAAGCATAAGTTGGTTTTCTAAATTTGAGACCCTGTTCTGTTCTGTAATTCAGTTCCTGTGTAGCCAAGTTTACATTCCGTGTATTACTGATATCTTATGATGTTTCTTTTTCTGTGTGACTTATTTCAGTTAGAATCATCGTACCTGAATCCACTCATTGTGCTGCTACGGGCCTGATGACATAGATTTCACTGCTGAGTGATACTGCATTGTACGTAAGTACCACAAGTTCTTTATCCATTTTTCACTTTCTGTGATATTGAACTTGTACGGTAAACGAGGTTCTTGTAAACAGAGGCGTCCCAAACATTGGGGTGGCTGTATCTTTTTGATTTTAATTTCCCTAAGCTATAGGACCATAAGTGGAAGTGCCCTAGGCTCTGTTGCTTTGTTTTTTAGATGTTTCAGGAAACACCATACACTTCTCCCGAGTGTCTGTTGGCAGTTTACATCCCGCCCATCAGCATAACAAGGCTCCCAGTTCTCCATGGCCTGTCCTGCCTTTCTGGATTTTACACTTTTTTCAGATGGCCCTTTTGACCGGGGGGAAGTGAGACTTCATTGTAGTGCAGATTTCCTTTGCAAGCTTGCTTGGTTGGCCAAAAAGGGCGTATGCGTTTTTTCCTGAATATATTCAGGAAAAAACGCATACGCCCTTTTTGGTCAAGTGCATCATTGTGGACGTTCTGCCTCTTTTCCTATGCTTTCAATGCAATTCCAGTCTACCTCCTGAAATCGGTTTCCTGCAATTCTGCCCCGCTTTCAAGTCCTCTTGGCAGCCTACTTCAGTATATTTTTGGACGATAGTTGTCATTTATAACTCTGCAGGTTTGTGAATTACAGTGCCCCTGAGCTCCTTTCTTCAACTCGTTTTCTTGTGAGCTGGCCGCAACACCGCAGGATGGCTTCAGGCCCTAATCTGGTTCCGGCACGGCACGCTGAGCCTTTGGTTATTTCCTCTTCCTGGTGGGAAATGAGAGTTAAATTTGCCCGTCCAGACACCTCCAGCTAGTCTCTCATTGGTTCTCACTATTCCTGTTCATCTTCCGCAGAAATTGCAAACTGGGCCAAACAGGAGTTTAAAGGCGCTGACTCTCCAAATGGGGAAAGTGTTAGTAAAGCGTCTGGAATGTTGCACCCGAGTACCAGGGGAGGAAAACTGAGACATATTTGAACACGTCTCCCGTTCACACGGTTGATCATACTCTGGGTTCCACATGCATGTTTTAGCTGAAGGAAGAATACCTTAAACCTGGGTAGTTGAAACCCGTGGAATGGGTACCATGCAATATGACTTCAAAGGGTCTTCATTTGCTCACCGAACCTCTCCAATCCTATCACTGCTGCGTTTATGTCCCTGTACACATGCTTGATTCTCTTTCGGAGACATAGCAATCCATAGGTTTTAAGATACTTACTAGTCAGGTACATTCTTAGGCGTTTAATATGCGGTGTTGAGTCCATTTCGTTGAGCAAGGAGTAGCTCTTGTCTATTCCGTATTTGGCTTAAGGAACTTTATCTGTGCTCATTTCAATCTCTGGTTTTATGCAGCACCCCAACTCACCTTTCCCCTTAAGCAAGCATAAGTTGGTTTTCTAAATTTGAGACCCTGTTCTGTTTTGGAATTCAGTTCCTGTGTAGCCCAGTTTACATTCTGTGTATTAGTGATATCTTATGATGTTTCCTTTTCTGTGTGACTTATTTCAGTTAGAATCATCATACCTGAATCCACTCATTATGCTGCTACGGGCCTGATGACATAGATTTCATTGCTGAGTGATACTGCATTGTACGTAAGTACCACAAGTTCTTTATCCATTTTTCACTTTCTGTGATATTGAACTTGTACGGTAAACGAGGTTCTTGTAAACAGAGGCGTCCCAAACTTTGGGGAGGCTGTGTCTTTTTGATTTTAATTTCCCTAAGCTATAGGACCATAAGTGGAAGTGCCCTAGGCTCTGTTGCTTTGTTTTTTAGATGTTTCAGGAAACACCATACACTTCTCCCGAGTGTCTGTTGGCAATTTACATCCCGCCCATCAGCATAACAAGGCTCCCAGTTCTCCATGGCCTGTCCTGCCTTTCTGGATTTTACACTTTTTTCAGATGGCCCTTTTGACCGGGGGGAAGTGAGACTTCATTGTAGTGCAGATTTCCTTTGCAAGCTTGCTTGGTTGGCCAAAAAGGGCGTATGCGTTTTTTCCTGAATATATATATTCAGGAAAAAACGCATACGCCCTTTTTGGCCAAGTGCATCATTGTGGACGTTCTGCCTCTTTTCCTATGCTTTCAATGCAATTCCAGTCTACCTCCTGAAATCGGTTTCCTGCAATTCTGCCCCGCTTTCAAGTCCTCTTGGCAGCCTTACTTCAGTATATTTTTGGACGATAGCTGTCATTTATAACTCTGCAGGTTTGTGAATTACAGTGCCCCTGAGCTCCTTTCTTCAACTCGCTTTCTTGTGACCTGGCCGCAACACCGCAGGATGGCTTCAGGCCCTAATCTGGTTCCGGCACGACACCCTGAGCCTTTGGTTAATTCCTCTTCCTGGTGGGAAACGAGAGTTAAATTTGCCCGTCCAGACACCTCCAGCTAGTCTCTCATTGGTTCTCCCTATTCCTGTTCATCTTCCGCAGAAATTGCAAACTGGGCCAAACAGGAGGTTAAAGGCGCTGACTCTCCAAGTGGGGAGAGTGTTAGTAAAGCGTCTGGAATGTTGCACCCGAGTACCAGGGTACGAAAACTGAGACATATTTGAACACGTCTCCCGTTCACACGGTTGATCATACTCTGGGTTCCACATGCATGTTTTAGCTGAAGGAAGAATACCTTAAACCTGGGTAGTTGAAACCCGTGGAATGGGTACCATGCAATATGACTTCAAAGGGTCTTCATTTGCTCACCGAACCTCTCCAATCCTATCACTGCTGCGTTTATGTCCCTGTACACATGCTTGATTCTCTTTCGGAGACATAGCAATCCATAGGTTTTAAGATACTTACTAGTCAGGTACATTCTTAGGCGTTTAATATGCGGTGTTGAGTCCATTTCGTTGAGCAAGGAGTAGCTCTTGTCTATTCCGTATTTGGCTTAAGGAACTTTATCTGTGCTCATTTCAATCTCTGGTTTTATGCAGCACCCCAACTCACCTTTCCCCTTAAGCAAGCATAAGTTGGTTTTCTAAATTTGAGACCCTGTTCTGTTCTGTAATTCAGTTCCTGTGTAGCCAAGTTTACATTCCGTGTATTACTGATATCTTATGATGTTTCTTTTTCTGTGTGACTTATTTCAGTTAGAATCATCGTACCTGAATCCACTCATTGTGCTGCTACGGGCCTGATGACATAGATTTCACTGCTGAGTGATACTGCATTGTACGTAAGTACCACAAGTTCTTTATCCATTTTTCACTTTCTGTGATATTGAACTTGTACGGTAAACGAGGTTCTTGTAAACAGAGGCGTCCCAAACATTGGGGTGGCTGTATCTTTTTGATTTTAATTTCCCTAAGCTATAGGACCATAAGTGGAAGTGCCCTAGGCTCTGTTGCTTTGTTTTTTAGATGTTTCAGGAAACACCATACACTTCTCCCGAGTGTCTGTTGGCAATTTACATCCCGCCCATCAGCATAACAAGGCTCCCAGTTCTCCATGGCCTGTCCTGCCTTTCTGGATTTTACACTTTTTTCAGATGGCCCTTTTGACCGGGGGGAAGTGAGACTTCATTGTAGTGCAGATTTCCTTTGCAAGCTTGCTTGGTTGGCCAAAAAGGGCGTATGCGTTTTTTCCTGAATATATTCAGGAAAAAACGCATACGTCCTTTTTGGCCAAGTGCATCATTGTGGACGTTCTGCCTCTTTTCCTATGCTTTCAATGCAATTCCAGTCTACCTCCTGAAATCGGTTTCCTGCAATTCTGCCCCGCTTTCAAGTCCTCTTGGCAGCCTTACTTCAGTATATTTTTGGACGATAGTTGTCATTTATAACTCTGCAGGTTTGTGAATTACAGTGCCCCTGAGCTCCTTTCTTCAACTCGTTTTCTTGTGAGCTGGCCGCAACACCGCATGATGGCTTCAGGCCCTAATCTGGTTCTGGCACGGCACGCTGAGCCTTTGGTTATTTCCTCTTCCTGGTGGGAAATGAGAGTTAAATTTGCCCGTCCAGACACCTCCAGCTAGTCTCTCATTGGTTCTCGCTATTCCTGTTCATCTTCCGCAGAAATTGCAAACTGAGCCAAACAGGAGGTTAAAGGCACTGACTCTCCAAGTGGGGAGAGTGTTAGTAAAGCGTCTGGAATGTTGCACCCGAGTACCAGGGTACGAAAACTGAGACATATCTGAACACGTCTCCCGATCACGTGGTTGATCATACTCTGGGTTCCACATAAATGTTTTAGCTGAAGGAAGAATACCTTAAACCTGGAGAGTTGAGACCCGTGGAATGGGTACCATGCAATATGACTTCAAAGGGTATTCATTTGCTCACCGAAACTCTCCAATCCTATCACTGCTGCGTTTATGCCCCTGTACACACGTTTGATTCTCTTTTGGAGACATAGCAATCCATAGGTTTTAAGATACTTACTAGTCAGGTACATTCTTAGGCGTTTAATATGGCGTGTTGAGTCCATTTCGTTGAGCAAGGAGTAGCTCTTGTCTATTCCATATTTAGCTTAAGGAACTTTATCTGTGCTCATTTCAATCTCTGGTTGTATGCAGCACCCCAACTCACCTTTCCCCTTAAGCAAGCATAAGTTGGTTTTCTAAATTTGAGACCCTGTTCTGTTTTGTAATTCAGTTCCTCTGTAGCCAAGTTTACATTCCATGTATTAGTGATATTTTTTGATATTTCTTTTTCTGTGTGACTTATTTCAGTTAGAATCACCTTACCCGAATCCACTCATTGTGCTGCTACGGGCCTGGTGACATAGATTTCATTGCTGAGTGATATTGCATTGTACATGAGTACCACAACTTCTTTCTCCATTTTACACTTTCTGTGATATTGAACTTGTACTGTAAACGAGGTTGTTTTAAACAGAGCCGTCCCAAACTTTGGGGTGGCTGTGTCTTTTTGATTTTAATTTCCCTAAACTATAGGACCATAAGTGGAAGTGCCCTAGGCTCTGTTGCTTTGTTTTTTAGATGTTTCAGGAAACACCATACACTCCTCCCGAGTGTCTGTTGGCAATGTACATCCCGCCCATCTGCATAACAAGGCTCCCAGTTCTCCATGGCCTGTCCTGCCTTTCTGGATTTTACACTTTTTTCAGATGGCCCTTTTGACCGGGGGGAAGTGAGACTTCATTGTAGTGCAGATTTCCTTTGCAAGCTTGCTTGGTTGGCCAAAAAGGGCGTATGCGTTTTTTCCTGAATATATTCAGGAAAAAACGCATACGCCCTTTTTGGCCAAGTGCATCATTGTGGACGTTCTGCCTCTTTTCCTATGTTTTCAATGCAATTCCAGTCTACCTCCTGAAATCGGTTTCCTGCAATTCTGCCCCGCTTTCAAGTCCTCTTGGCAGCCTTACTTCAGTATATTTTTGGACGATAGTTGTCTTTTATAACTCTGCAGGTTTGTGAATTACAGTGCCCCTGAGCTCCTTTCTTCAACTCGTTTTCTTGTGAGCTGGCCGCAACACCGCAGGATGGCTTCAGGCCCTAATCTGGTTCCGGCACGGCACGCTGAGCCTTTGGTTATTTCCTCTTCCTGGTGGGAAATGAGAGTTAAATTTGCCCGTCCAGACACCTCCAACTAGTCTCTCATTGGTTCTCGCTATTCCTGTTCATCTTCCGCAGAAATTGCAAACTGGGCCAAACAGGAGGTTAAAGGGACTGACTCTCCAAGTCGGGAGAGTGTTAGTAAAGCGTCTGGAATGTTGCACCCGAGTACCAGGGTACGAAAACTGAGACATATTTGAACACGTCTCCCGATCACATGGTTGATCATACTCTAGGTTCCACATGCATGTTTTAGCTGAAGGAAGAATACCTTAAACCTGGGTAGTTGAAACCCGTGGAATGGGTACCATGCAATATGACTTCAAAGGGTCTTCATTTGCTCACCGAACCTCTCCAATCCTATCACTGTTGCGTTTATGTCCCTGTACACATGCTTGATTCTCTTTCGGAGACATAGCAATCCATAGGTTTTAAGATACTTAAGAGTCAGGTACATTCTTAGGCGTTTAATATGCGGTGTTGAGTCCATTTCGTTGAGCAAGGAGTAGCTCTTGTCTATTCCATATTTGGCTTAAGGAACTTTATCTGTGCTCATTTCAATCTCTGGTTTTATGCAGCACCCCAACTCACCTTTCCCCTTAAACAAGCATAAGTTGGTTTTCTAAATTTGAGACCCTGTTCTGTTCTGTAATTCAGTTCCTGTGTAGCCAAGTTTACATTCCGTGTATTACTGATATCTTATGATGTTTCTTTTTCTGTGTGACTTATTTCAGTTAGAATCATCGTACCTGAATCCACTCATTGTGCTGCTACGGGCCTGATGACATAGATTTCACTGCTGAGTGATACTGCATTGTACGTAAGTACCACAAGTTCTTTATCCATTTTTCACTTTCTGTGATATTGAACTTGTACGGTAAACGAGGTTCTTGTAAACAGAGGCGTCCCAAACATTGGGGTGGCTGTATCTTTTTGATTTTAATTTCCCTAAGCTATAGGACCATAAGTGGAAGTGCCCTAGGCTCTGTTGCTTTGTTTTTTAGATGTTTCAGGAAACACCATACACTTCTCCCGAGTGTCTGTTGGCAATGTACATCCCGCCCATCAGCATAACAAGGCTCCCAGTTCTCCATGGCCTGTCCTGCCTTTCTGGATTTTACACTTTTTTCAGATGGCCCTTTTGACCGGGGGGAAGTGAGACTTCATTGTAGTGCAGATTTCCTTTGCAAGCTTGCTTGGTTGGCCAAAAAGGGCGTATGCGTTTTTTCCTGAATATATTCAGGAAAAAACGCATACGCCCTTTTTGGCCAAGTGCATCATTGTGGACGTTCTGCCTCTTTTCCTATGCTTTCAGTGCAATTCCAGTCTACCTCCTGAAATCGGTTTCCTGCAATTCTGCCCCGCTTTCAAGTCCTCTTGGCAGCCTTACTTCAGTATATTTTTGGACGATAGTTGTCATTTATAACTCTGCAGGTTTGTGAATTACAGTGCCCCTGAGCTCCTTTCTTCAACTCGTTTTCTTGTGAGCTGGCCGCAACACCGCAGGATGGCTTCAGGCCCTAATCTGGTTCCGGCACGGCACGCTGAGCCTTTGGTTATTTCCTCTTCCTGGTGGGAAATGAGAGTTAAATTTGCCCGTCCAGACACCTCCAGCTAGTCTCTCATTGGTTCTCGCTATTCCTGTTCATCTTCCGCAGAAATTGCAAACTGGGCCAAACAGGAGGTTAAAGGGACTGACTCTCCAAGTCGGGAGAGTGTTAGTAAAGCGTCTGGAATGTTGCACCCGAGTACCAGGGTACGAAAACTGAGACATATTTGAACACGTCTCCCGATCACATGGTTGATCATACTCTAGGTTCCACATGCATGTTTTAGCTGAAGGAAGAATACCTTAAACCTGGGTAGTTGAAACCCGTGGAATGGGTACCATGCAATATGACTTCAAAGGGTCTTCATTTGCTCACCGAACCTCTCCAATCCTATCACTGCTGCGTTTATGTCCCTGTACACATGCTTGATTCTCTTTCGGAGACATAGCAATCCATAGGTTTTAAGATACTTACTAGTCAGGTACATTCTTAGGCGTTTAATATGCGGTGTTGAGTCCATTTCGTTGAGCAAGGAGTAGCTCTTGTCTATTCCGTATTTGGCTTAAGGAACTTTATCTGTGCTCATTTCAATCTCTGGTTTTATGCAGCACCCCAACTCACCTTTCCCCTTAAGCAAGCATAAGTTGGTTTTCTAAATTTGAGACCCTGTTCTGTTTTGGAATTCAGTTCCTGTGTAGCCCAGTTTACATTCCGTGTATTAGTGATATCTTATGATGTTTCCTTTTCTGTGTGACTTATTTCAGTTAGAATCATCATACCTGAATCCACTCATTATGCTGCTACGGGCCTGATGACATAGATTTCATTGCTGAGTGATACTGCATTGTACGTAAGTACCACAAGTTCTTTATCCATTTTTCACTTTCTGTGATATTGAACTTGTACGGTAAACGAGGTTCTTGTAAACAGAGGCGTCCCAAACTTTGGGGAGGCTGTGTCTTTTTGATTTTAATTTCCCTAAGCTATAGGACCATAAGTGGAAGTGCCCTAGGCTCTGTTGCTTTGTTTTTTAGATGTTTCAGGAAACACCATACACTTCTCCCGAGTGTCTGTTGGCAATTTACATCCCGCCCATCAGCATAACAAGGCTCCCAGTTCTCCATGGCCTGTCCTGCCTTTCTGGATTTTACACTTTTTTCAGATGGCCCTTTTGACCGGGGGGAAGTGAGACTTCATTGTAGTGCAGATTTCCTTTGCAAGCTTGCTTGGTTGGCCAAAAAGGGCGTATGCGTTTTTTCCTGAATATATATATTCAGGAAAAAACGCATACGCCCTTTTTGGCCAAGTGCATCATTGTGGACGTTCTGCCTCTTTTCCTATGCTTTCAATGCAATTCCAGTCTACCTCCTGAAATCGGTTTCCTGCAATTCTGCCCCGCTTTCAAGTCCTCTTGGCAGCCTTACTTCAGTATATTTTTGGACGATAGCTGTCATTTATAACTCTGCAGGTTTGTGAATTACAGTGCCCCTGAGCTCCTTTCTTCCACTCGCTTTCTTGTGACCTGGCCGCAACACCGCAGGATGGCTTCAGGCCCTAATCTGTTTCCGGCACGACACCCTGAGCCTTTGGTTAATTCCTCTTCCTGGTGGGAAACGAGAGTTAAATTTGCCCGTCCAGACACCTCCAGCTAGTCTCTCATTGGTTCTCCCTATTCCTGTTCATCTTCCGCAGAAATTGCAAACTGGGCCAAACAGGAGGTTAAAGGCGCTGACTCTCCAAGTGGGGAGAGTGTTAGTAAAGCGTCTGGAATGTTGCACCCGAGTACCAGGGTACGAAAACTGAGACATATTTGAACACGTCTCCCGATCACATGGTTGATCATACTCTAGGTTCCACATGCATGTTTTAGCTGAAGGAAGAATACCTTAAACCTGGGTAGTTGAAACCCGTGGAATGGGTACCATGCAATATGACTTCAAAGGGTCTTCATTTGCTCACCGAACCTCTCCAATCCTATCACTGCTGCGTTTATGTCCCTGTACACATGCTTGATTCTCTTTCGGAGACATAGCAATCCATAGGTTTTAAGATACTTAAGAGTCAGGTACATTCTTAGGCGTTTAATATGCGGTGTTGAGTCCATTTCGTTGAGCAAGGAGTAGCTCTTGTCTATTCCATATTTGGCTTAAGGAACTTTATCTGTGCTCATTTCAATCTCTGGTTTTATGCAGCACCCCAACTCACCTTTCCCCTTAAACAAGCATAAGTTGGTTTTCTAAATTTGAGACCCTGTTCTGTTCTGTAATTCAGTTCCTGTGTAGCCAAGTTTACATTCCGTGTATTACTGATATCTTATGATGTTTCTTTTTCTGTGTGACTTATTTCAGTTAGAATCATCGTACCTGAATCCACTCATTGTGCTGCTACGGGCCTGATGACATAGATTTCACTGCTGAGTGATACTGCATTGTACGTAAGTACCACAAGTTCTTTATCCATTTTTCACTTTCTGTGATATTGAACTTGTACGGTAAACGAGGTTCTTGTAAACAGAGGCGTCCCAAACATTGGGGTGGCTGTATCTTTTTGATTTTAATTTCCCTAAGCTATAGGACCATAAGTGGAAGTGCCCTAGGCTCTGTTGCTTTGTTTTTTAGATGTTTCAGGAAACACCATACACTTCTCCCGAGTGTCTGTTGGCAGTTTACATCCCGCCCATCAGCATAACAAGGCTCCCAGTTCTCCATGGCCTGTCCTGCCTTTCTGGATTTTACACTTTTTTCAGATGGCCCTTTTGACCGGGGGGAAGTGAGACTTCATTGTAGTGCAGATTTCCTTTGCAAGCTTGCTTGGTTGGCCAAAAAGGGCGTATGCGTTTTTTCCTGAATATATTCAGGAAAAAACGCATACGCCCTTTTTGGCCAAGTGCATCATTGTGGACGTTCTGCCTCTTTTCCTATGCTTTCAATGCAATTCCAGTCTACCTCCTGAAATCGGTTTCCTGCAATTCTGCCCCGCTTTCAAGTCCTCTTGGCAGCCTACTTCAGTATATTTTTGGACGATAGTTGTCATTTATAACTCTGCAGGTTTGTGAATTACAGTGCCCCTGAGCTCCTTTCTTCAACTCGTTTTCTTGTGAGCTGGCCGCAACACCGCAGGATGGCTTCAGGCCCTAATCTGGTTCCGGCACGGCACGCTGAGCCTTTGGTTATTTCCTCTTCCTGGTGGGAAATGAGAGTTAAATTTGCCCGTCCAGACACCTCCAGCTAGTCTCTCATTGGTTCTCACTATTCCTGTTCATCTTCCGCAGAAATTGCAAACTGGGCCAAACAGGAGGTTAAAGGGACTGACTCTCCAAGTCGGGAGAGTGTTAGTAAAGCATCTGGAATGTTGCACCCGAGTACCAGTGTACGAAAACTGAGACATATTTGAACACGTCTCCCGATCACATGGTTGATCATACTCTAGGTTCCACATGCATGTTTTAGCTGAAGGAAGAATACCTTAAACCTGGGTAGTTGAAACCCGTGGAATGGGTACCATGCAATATGACTTCAAAGGGTCTTCATTTGCTCACCGAACCTCTCCAATCCTATCACTGCTGCGTTTATGTCCCTGTACACATGCTTGATTCTCTTTCGGAGACATAGCAATCCATAGGTTTTAAGATACTTAAGAGTCAGGTACATTCTTAGGCGTTTAATATGCGGTGTTGTGTCCATTTCGTTGAGCAAGGAGTAGCTCTTGTCTATTCCATATTTGGCTTAAGGAACTTTATCTGTGCTCATTTCAATCTCTGGTTTTATGCAGCACCCCAACTCACCTTTCCCCTTAAACAAGCATAAGTTGGTTTTCTAAATTTGAGACCCTGTTCTGTTCTGTAATTCAGTTCCTGTGTAGCCAAGTTTACATTCCGTGTATTACTGATATCTTATGATATTTCTTTTTCTGTGTGACTTATTTCAGTTAGAATCACCGTACCTGAATCCACTCATTGAGCTGCTACGGGCCTGATGACATAGATTTCACTGCTGAGTGATACTGCATTGTACGTAAGTACCACAAGTTCTTTATCCATTTTTCACTTTCTGTGATATTGAACTTGTACGGTAAACGAGGTTCTTGTAAACAGAGGCGTCCCAAACATTGGGGTGGCTGTATCTTTTTGATTTTAATTTCCCTATGCTATAGGACCATAAGTGGAAGTGCCCTAGGCTCTGTTGCTTTGTTTTTTAGATGTTTCAGGAAACACCATACACTTCTCCCGAGTGTCTGTTGGCAATTTACATCCCGCCCATCAGCATAACAAGGCTCCCAGTTCTCCATGGCCTGTCCTGCCTTTCTGGATTTTACACTTTTTTCAGATGGCCCTTTTGACCGGGGGGAAGTGAGACTTCATTGTAGTGCAGATTTCCTTTGCAAGCTTGCTTGGTTGGCCAAAAAGGGCATATGCGTTTTTTCCTGAATATATTCAGGAAAAAACGCATACGCCCTTTTTGGCCAAGTGCATCATTGTGGACGTTCTGCCTGTTTTCCTATGCTTTCAATGCAATTCCAGTCTACCTCCTGAAATCGGTTTCCTGCAATTCTGCCCCGCTTTCAAGTCCTCTTGGCAGCCTTACTTCAGTATATTTTTGGACGATAGCTGTCATTTATAACTCTGCAGGTTTGTGAATTACAGTGCCCCTGAGCTCCTTTCTTCAACTCGCTTTCTTGTGACCTGGCCGCAACACCGCAGGATGGCTTCAGGCCCTAATCTGGTTCCGGCACGACACCCTGAGCCTTTGGTTAATTCCTCTTCCTGGTGGGAAACGAGAGTTAAATTTGCCCGTCCAGACACCTCCAGCTAGTCTCTCATTGGTTCTCCCTATTCCTGTTCATCTTCCGCAGAAATTGCAAACTGGGCCAAACAGGAGGTTAAAGGCGCTGACTCTCCAAATGGGGAGAGTGTTAGTAAAGCGTCTGGAATGTTGCACCCGAGTACCAGGGGAGGAAAACTGAGACATATTTGAACACGTCTCCCGTTCACACGGTTGATCATACTCTGGGTTCCACATGCATGTTTTAGCTGAAGGAAGAATACCTTAAACCTGGGTAGTTGAAACCCGTGGAATGGGTACCATGCAATATGACTTCAAAGGGTCTTCATTTGCTCACCGAACCTCTCCAATCCTATCACTGCTGCGTTTATGTCCCTGTACACATGCTTGATTCTCTTTCGGAGACATAGCAATCCATAGGTTTTAAGATACTTACTAGTCAGGTACATTCTTAGGCGTTTAATATGCGGTGTTGAGTCCATTTCGTTGAGCAAGGAGTAGCTCTTGTCTATTCCGTATTTGGCTTAAGGAACTTTATCTGTGCTCATTTCAATCTCTGGTTTTATGCAGCACCCCAACTCACCTTTCCCCTTAAGCAAGCATAAGTTGGTTTTCTAAATTTGAGACCCTGTTCTGTTTTGGAATTCAGTTCCTGTGTAGCCCAGTTTACATTCTGTGTATTAGTGATATCTTATGATGTTTCCTTTTCTGTGTGACTTATTTCAGTTAGAATCATCATACCTGAATCCACTCATTATGCTGCTACGGGCCTGATGACATAGATTTCATTGCTGAGTGATACTGCATTGTACGTAAGTACCACAAGTTCTTTATCCATTTTTCACTTTCTGTGATATTGAACTTGTACGGTAAACGAGGTTCTTGTAAACAGAGGCGTCCCAAACTTTGGGGAGGCTGTGTCTTTTTGATTTTAATTTCCCTAAGCTATAGGACCATAAGTGGAAGTGCCCTAGGCTCTGTTGCTTTGTTTTTTAGATGTTTCAGGAAACACCATACACTTCTCCCGAGTGTCTGTTGGCAATTTACATCCCGCCCATCAGCATAACAAGGCTCCCAGTTCTCCATGGCCTGTCCTGCCTTTCTGGATTTTACACTTTTTTCAGATGGCCCTTTTGACCGGGGGGAAGTGAGACTTCATTGTAGTGCAGATTTCCTTTGCAAGCTTGCTTGGTTGGCCAAAAAGGGCGTATGCGTTTTTTCCTGAATATATTCAGGAAAAAACGCATACGCCCTTTTTGGCCAAGTGCATCATTGTGGACGTTCTGCCTCTTTTCCTATGCTTTCAATGCAATTCCAGTCTACCTCCTGAAATCGGTTTCCTGCAATTCTGCCCCGCTTTCAAGTCCTCTTGGCAGCCTACTTCAGTATATTTTTGGACGATAGTTGTCATTTATAACTCTGCAGGTTTGTGAATTACAGTGCCCCTGAGCTCCTTTCTTCAACTCGTTTTCTTGTGAGCTGGCCGCAACACCGCAGGATGGCTTCAGGCCCTAATCTGGTTCCGGCACGGCACGCTGAGCCTTTGGTTATTTCCTCTTCCTGGTGGGAAATGAGAGTTAAATTTGCCCGTCCAGACACCTCCAGCTAGTCTCTCATTGGTTCTCGCTATTCCTGTTCATCTTCCGCAGAAATTGCAAACTGGGCCAAACAGGAGGTTAAAGGGACTGACTCTCCAAGTCGGGAGAGTGTTAGTAAAGCATCTGGAATGTTGCACCCGAGTACCAGGGTACGAAAACTGAGACATATTTGAACACGTCTCCCGATCACATGGTTGATCATACTCTAGGTTCCACATGCATGTTTTAGCTGAAGGAAGAATACCTTAAACCTGGGTAGTTGAAACCCGTGGAATGGGTACCATGCAATATGACTTCAAAGGGTCTTCATTTGCTCACCGAACCTCTCCAATCCTATCACTGCTGCGTTTATGTCCCTGTACACATGCTTGATTCTCTTTCGGAGACATAGCAATCCATAGGTTTTAAGATACTTAAGAGTCAGGTACATTCTTAGGCGTTTAATATGCGGTGTTGTGTCCATTTCGTTGAGCAAGGAGTAGCTCTTGTCTATTCCATATTTGGCTTAAGGAACTTTATCTGTGCTCATTTCAATCTCTGGTTTTATGCAGCACCCCAACTCACCTTTCCCCTTAAACAAGCATAAGTTGGTTTTCTAAATTTGAGACCCTGTTCTGTTCTGTAATTCAGTTCCTGTGTAGCCAAGTTTACATTCCGTGTATTACTGATATCTTATGATATTTCTTTTTCTGTGTGACTTATTTCAGTTAGAATCACCGTACCTGAATCCACTCATTGAGCTGCTACGGGCCTGATGACATAGATTTCACTGCTGAGTGATACTGCATTGTACGTAAGTACCACAAGTTCTTTATCCATTTTTCACTTTCTGTGATATTGAACTTGTACGGTAAACGAGGTTCTTGTAAACAGAGGCGTCCCAAACATTGGGGTGGCTGTATCTTTTTGATTTTAATTTCCCTATGCTATAGGACCATAAGTGGAAGTGCCCTAGGCTCTGTTGCTTTGTTTTTTAGATGTTTCAGGAAACACCATACACTTCTCCCGAGTGTCTGTTGGCAATTTACATCCCGCCCATCAGCATAACAAGGCTCCCAGTTCTCCATGGCCTGTCCTGCCTTTCTGGATTTTACACTTTTTTCAGATGGCCCTTTTGACCGGGGGGAAGTGAGACTTCATTGTAGTGCAGATTTCCTTTGCAAGCTTGCTTGGTTGGCCAAAAAGGGCATATGCGTTTTTTCCTGAATATATTCAGGAAAAAACGCATACGCCCTTTTTGGCCAAGTGCATCATTGTGGACGTTCTGCCTGTTTTCCTATGCTTTCAATGCAATTCCAGTCTACCTCCTGAAATCGGTTTCCTGCAATTCTGCCCCGCTTTCAAGTCC
>NW_027208048.1:0-20105 GCF_963455315.2 Globicephala melas | reverse complement strand
GGGCCGGCCCGGGCTGCGGCCGGGCTGCGCCTAGGGCCGCGTGGGCGGGCAGGGCCGATGCCCAAGGGACCGCGGGCCCCGGGCCCTGAAGCCTCCGGGGCCACGTCCCTGTGAGCGACGTGCGGGATCTTGGGCGGGGCGCCAAGCGCCGAAGGGTTTGCTGGGTCACGGCCGCCCTGGGCTGGGAGGTGGTCGCCAAACCCTCCGCCGCCGCCCGATACCCGAGACCTCCGTTGCCCCTGCCTGGGCGGGCGAGGGGGCCCTGCCGGGGCGGGCCGGCCGCCAGGCTGGCGTTAAGGCGCCAGCGCCAGCGAAACTGGGCCTCAAGAGGCCGCCCGCGGCCCCCCGCCCCCGTCTACGGCCATACCACCCTGAACGCGCCCGATCTCGTCTGATCTCGGAAGCTAAGCAGGGTCGGGCCTGGTTAGTACTTGGATGGGAGACCGCCTGGGAATACCGGTGCTGTAGGCTTTTTGCCTCCCGCTCCGCCCGCCTTCTCCTTTACTCGCCCGCGGCGGGGGCCGCCGGCTCCGCCCCCGCCGGGCCCCGCTGCAGGCCCCACCTCCTCAGGCCCCTCCCACCACGGCGCGCGCCGGCGGGGTCGCTCCCCGCCGGCCCGGCCGGCCAGGCGGCCAGAAGGCGGCCCTGGAAGGCAGGCGCACCCCAGACGCTCCCGGGGTGGCTGGCCCGGACCCAGACTCCGCCGCGGGCCCAGTTGCCGTCCTTTCGGCCCGCGAGCCCCTCGACCTGCACCTGGCCGCCCCCACCGGCGCCCAGCCCCGGCTCCGCCACCTGTGTGCCGGTGTGTCCCTCCACAGCTCCCTCCGACAAAAGCCCCCCCCACCCCGCCCCTCTGGCGTGTCACCGCGGCCGGGTGCGGGAGCGGGATCGAGGGCAGGGGCCGCTTCCCCGGGCCTGCCGGCCACAGGGGCGGGGTCCTGAGCTCGGCGGGGGGTGTGGGGGCAAGGGTGGCCTTGCCGGGGCTGAGGGGCCGTGGCGACTCAATGGTGGCTCCCAGTGGCTTCGGGCCAGCTGCTGTCGGGCAGGAGGGCCGGCCCGGGCTGCGGCCGGGCTGCGCCTAGGGCCGCGTGGGCGGGCAGGGCCGATGCCCAAGGGACCGCGGGCCCCGGGCCCTGAAGCCTCCGGGGCCACGTCCCTGTGAGCGACGTGCGGGATCTTGGGCGGGGCGCCAAGCGCCGAAGGGTTTGCTGGGTCACGGCCGCCCTGGGCTGGGAGGTGGTCGCCAAACCCTCCGCCGCCGCCCGATACCCGAGACCTCCGTTGCCCCTGCCTGGGCGGGCGAGGGGGCCCTGCCGGGGCGGGCCGGCCGCCAGGCTGGCGTTAAGGCGCCAGCGCCAGCGAAACTGGGCCTCAAGAGGCCGCCCGCGGCCCCCCGCCCCCGTCTACGGCCATACCACCCTGAACGCGCCCGATCTCGTCTGATCTCGGAAGCTAAGCAGGGTCGGGCCTGGTTAGTACTTGGATGGGAGACCGCCTGGGAATACCGGGTGCTGTAGGCTTTTTGCCTCCCGCTCCGCCCGCCTTCTCCTTTACTCGCCCGCGGCGGGGGCCGCCGGCTCCGCCCCCGCCGGGCCCCGCTGCAGGCCCCACCTCCTCAGGCCCCTCCCACCACGGCGCGCGCCGGCGGGGTCGCTCCCCGCCGGCCCGGCCGGCCAGGCGGCCAGAAGGCGGCCCTGGAAGGCAGGCGCACCCCAGACGCTCCCGGGGTGGCTGGCCCGGACCCAGACTCCGCCGCGGGCCCAGTTGCCGTCCTTTCGGCCCGCGAGCCCCTCGACCTGCACCTGGCCGCCCCCACCGGCGCCCAGCCCCGGCGCCGCCACCTGTGTGCCGGTGTGTCCCTCCACAGCTCCCTCCGACAAAAGCCCCCCCCCACCCCGCCCCTCTGGCGTGTCACCGCGGCCGGGTGCGGGAGCGGGATCGAGGGCAGGGGCCGCTTCCCCGGGCCTGCCGGCCACCAGGGGCGGGGTCCTGAGCTCGGCGGGGGGTGTGGGGGCAAGGGTGGCCTTGCCGGGGCTGAGGGGCCGTGGCGACTCATGGTGGCTCCCGGTGGCTTCGGGCCAGCTGCTGTCGGGCAGGAGGGCCGGCCCGGGCTGCGGCCGGGCTGCGCCTAGGGCCGCGTGGGCGGGCAGGGCCGATGCCCAAGGGACCGCGGGCCCCGGGCCCTGAAGCCTCCGGGGCCACGTCCCTGTGAGCGACGTGCGGGATCTTGGGCGGGGCGCCAAGCGCCGAAGGGTTTGCTGGGTCACGGCCGCCCTGGGCTGGAGGTGGTCGCCAAACCCTCCGCCGCCGCCCGATACCCGAGACCTCCGTTGCCCCTGCCTGGGCGGGCGAGGGGGCCCTGCCGGGGCGGGCCGGCCGCCAGGCTGGCGTTAAGGCGCCAGCGCCAGCGAAACTGGCCTCAAGAGGCCGCCCGCGGCCCCCCGCCCCCGTCTACGGCCATACCACCCTGAACGCGCCCGATCTCGTCTGATCTCGGAAGCTAAGCAGGGTCGGGCCTGGTTAGTACTTGGATGGGAGACCGCCTGGGAATACCGGGTGCTGTAGGCTTTTTGCCTCCCGCTCCGCCCGCCTTCTCCTTTACTCGCCCGCGGCGGGGGCCGCCGGCTCCGCCCCCGCCGGGCCCCGCTGCAGGCCCCACCTCCTCAGGCCCCTCCCACCACGGCGCGCGCCGGCGGGGTCGCTCCCCGCCGGCCCGGCCGGCCAGGCGGCCAGAAGGCGGCCCTGGAAGGCAGGCGCACCCCAGACGCTCCCGGGGTGGCTGGCCCGGACCCAGACTCCGCCGCGGGCCCAGTTGCCGTCCTTTCGGCCCGCGAGCCCCTCGACCTGCACCTGGCCGCCCCCACCGGCGCCCAGCCCCGGCGCCGCCACCTGTGTGCCGGTGTGTCCCTCCACAGCTCCCTCCGACAAAAGCCCCCCCCCACCCCGCCCCTCTGGCGTGTCACCGCGGCCGGGTGCGGGAGCGGGATCGAGGGCAGGGGCCGCTTCCCCGGGCCTGCCGGCCACCAGGGGCGGGGTCCTGAGCTCGGCGGGGGGTGTGGGGGCAAGGGTGGCCTTGCCGGGGCTGAGGGGCCGTGGCGACTCAATGGTGGCTCCCGGTGGCTTCGGGCCAGCTGCTGTCGGGCAGGAGGGCCGGCCCGGGCTGCGGCCGGGCTGCGCCTAGGGCCGCGTGGGCGGGCAGGGCCGATGCCCAAGGGACCGCGGGCCCCGGGCCCTGAAGCCTCCGGGGCCACGTCCCTGTGAGCGACGTGCGGGATCTTGGGCGGGGCGCCAAGCGCCGAAGGGTTTGCTGGGTCACGGCCGCCCTGGGCTGGGAGGTGGTCGCCAAACCCTCCGCCGCCGCCCGATACCCGAGACCTCCGTTGCCCCTGCCTGGGCGGGCGAGGGGGCCCTGCCGGGGCGGGCCGGCCGCCAGGCTGGCGTTAAGGCGCCAGCGCCAGCGAAACTGGGCCTCAAGAGGCCGCCCGCGGCCCCCCGCCCCCGTCTACGGCCATACCACCCTGAACGCGCCCGATCTCGTCTGATCTCGGAAGCTAAGCAGGGTCGGGCCTGGTTAGTACTTGGATGGGAGACCGCCTGGGAATACCGGGTGCTGTAGGCTTTTTGCCTCCGCTCCGCCCGCCTTCTCCTTTACTCGCCCGCGGCGGGGTCGCCGGCTCCGCCCCCGCCGGGCCCCGCTGCAGGCCCCACCCTCCTCAGGCCCCTCCCACCACGGCGCGCGCCGGCGGGGTCGCTCCCCGCCGGCCCGGCCGGCCAGGCGGCCAGAAGGCGGCCCTGGAAGGCAGCCGCACCCCAGACGCTCCCGGGGTGGCTGGCCCGGACCCAGACTCCGCCGCGGGCCCAGTTGCCGTCCTTTCGGCCCGCGAGCCCCTCGACCTGCACCTGGCCGCCCCCACCGGCGCCCAACCCCGGCGCCGCCACCTGTGTGCCGGTGTGTCCCTCCACAGCTCCCTCCGACAAAAGCCCCCCCCCACCCCGCCCCTCTGGCGTGTCACCGCGGCCGGGTGCGGGAGCGGGATCGAGGGCAGGGGCCGCTTCCCCGGGCCTGCCGGCCACCAGGGCGGGGTCCTGAGCTCGGCGGGGGGTGTGGGGCAAGGGTGGCCTTGCCGGGGCTGAGGGGCCGTGGCGACTCAATGGTGGCTCCCGGTGGCTTCGGGCCAGCTGCTGTCGGGCAGGGGGCCGGCCCGGGCTGCGGCCGGGCTGCGCCTAGGGCCGCGTGGGCGGGCAGGGCCGATGCCCAAGGGACCGCGGGCCCCGGGCCCTGAAGCCTCCGGGGCCACGTCCCTGTGAGCGACGTGCGGGATCTTGGGCGGGGCGCCAAGCGCCGAAGGGTTTGCTGGGTCACGGCCGCCCTGGGCTGGGAGGTGGTCGCCAAACCCTCCGCCGCCGCCCGATACCCGAGACCTCCGTTGCCCCTGCCTGGGCGGGCGAGGGGGCCCTGCCGGGGCGGGCCGGCCGCCAGGCTGGCGTTAAGGCGCCAGCGCCAGCGAAACTGGGCCTCAAGAGGCCGCCCGCGGCCCCCCGCCCCCGTCTACGGCCATACCACCCTGAACGCGCCCGATCTCGTCTGATCTCGGAAGCTAAGCAGGGTCGGGCCTGGTTAGTACTTGGATGGGAGACCGCCTGGGAATACCGGGTGCTGTAGGCTTTTTGCCTCCCGCTCCGCCCGCCTTCTCCTTTACTCGCCCGCGGCGGGGGCCGCCGGCTCCGCCCCCGCCGGGCCCCGCTGCAGGCCCCACCTCCTCAGGCCCCTCCCACCACGGCGCGCGCCGGCGGGGTCGCTCCCCGCCGGCCCGGCCGGCCAGGCGGCCAGAAGGCGGCCCTGGAAGGCAGGCGCACCCCAGACGCTCCCGGGGTGGCTGGCCCGGACCCAGACTCCGCCGCGGGCCCAGTTGCCGTCCTTTCGGCCCGCGAGCCCCTCGACCTGCACCTGGCCGCCCCCACCGGCGCCCAGCCCCGGCGCCGCCACCTGTGTGCCGGTGTGTCCCTCCACAGCTCCCTCTGACAAAAGCCCCCCCCCACCCCGCCCCTCTGGCGTGTCACCGCGGCCGGGTGCGGGAGCGGGATCGAGGGCAGGGGCCGCTTCCCCGGGCCTGCCGGCCACCAGGGGCGGGGTCCTGAGCTCGGCGGGGGGTGTGGGGGCAAGGGTGGCCTTGCCGGGGCTGAGGGGCCGTGGCGACTCAATGGTGGCTCCCGGTGGCTTCGGGCCAGCTGCTGTCGGGCAGGAGGGCCGGCCCGGGCTGCGGCCGGGCTGCGCCTAGGGCCGCGTGGGCGGGCAGGGCCGATGCCCAAGGGACCGCGGGCCCCGGGCCCTGAAGCCTCCGGGGCCACGTCCCTGTGAGCGACGTGCGGGATCTTGGGCGGGGCGCCAAGCGCCGAAGGGTTTGCTGGGTCACGGCCGCCCTGGGCTGGGAGGTGGTCGCCAAACCCTCCGCCGCCGCCCGATACCCGAGACCTCCGTTGCCCCTGCCTGGGCGGGCGAGGGGGCCCTGCCGGGGCGGGCCGGCCGCCAGGCTGGCGTTAAGGCGCCAGCGCCAGCGAAACTGGGCCTCAAGAGGCCGCCCGCGGCCCCCCGCCCCCGTCTACGGCCATACCACCCTGAACGCGCCCGATCTCGTCTGATCTCGGAAGCTAAGCAGGGTCGGGCCTGGTTAGTACTTGGATGGGAGACCGCCTGGGAATACCGGGTGCTGTAGGCTTTTTGCCTCCCGCTCCGCCCGCCTTCTCCTTTACTCGCCCGCGGCGGGGGCCGCCGGCTCCGCCCCCGCCGGGCCCCGCTGCAGGCCCCACCTCCTCAGGCCCCTCCCACCACGGCGCGCGCCGGCGGGGTCGCTCCCCGCCGGCCCGGCCGGCCAGGCGGCCAGAAGGCGGCCCTGGAAGGCAGGCGCACCCCAGACGCTCCCGGGGTGGCTGGCCCGGACCCAGACTCCGCCGCGGGCCCAGTTGCCGTCCTTTCGGCCCGCGAGCCCCTCGACCTGCACCTGGCCGCCCCCACCGGCGCCCAGCCCCGGCGCCGCCACCTGTGTGCCGGTGTGTCCCTCCACAGCTCCCTCCGACAAAAGCCCCCCCCACCCCGCCCCTCTGGCGTGTCACCGCGGCCGGGTGCGGGAGCGGGATCGAGGGCAGGGGCCGCTTCCCCGGGCCTGCCGGCCACCAGGGGCGGGGTCCTGAGCTCGGCGGGGGGTGTGGGGGCAAGGGTGGCCTTGCCGGGGCTGAGGGGCCGTGGCGACTCATTGGTGGCTCCCGGTGGCTTCGGGCCAGCTGCTGTCGGGCAGGAGGGCCGGCCCGGGCTGCGGCCGGGCTGCGCCTAGGGCCGCGTGGGCGGGCAGGGCCGATGCCCAAGGGACCGCGGGCCCCGGGCCCTGAAGCCTCCGGGGCCACGTCCCTGTGAGCGACGTGCGGGATCTTGGGCGGGGCGCCAAGCGCCGAAGGGTTTGCTGGGTCACGGCCGCCCTGGGCTGGGAGGTGGTCGCCAAACCCTCCGCCGCCGCCCGATACCCGAGACCTCCGTTGCCCCTGCCTGGGCGGGCGAGGGGGCCCTGCCGGGGCGGGCCGGCCGCCAGGCTGGCGTTAAGGCGCCAGCGCCAGCGAAACTGGGCCTCAAGAGGCCGCCCGCGGCCCCCCGCCCCCGTCTACGGCCATACCACCCTGAACGCGCCCGATCTCGTCTGATCTCGGAAGCTAAGCAGGGTCGGGCCTGGTTAGTACTTGGATGGGAGACCGCCTGGGAATACCGGGTGCTGTAGGCTTTTTGCCTCCCGCTCCGCCCGCCTTCTCCTTTACTCGCCCGCGGCGGGGGCCGCCGGCTCCGCCCCCGCCGGGCCCCGCTGCAGGCCCCACCTCCTCAGGCCCCTCCCACCACGGCGCGCGCCGGCGGGGTCGCTCCCCGCCGGCCCGGCCGGCCAGGCGGCCAGAAGGCGGCCCTGGAAGGCAGGCGCACCCCAGACGCTCCCGGGGTGGCTGGCCCGGACCCAGACTCCGCCGCGGGCCCAGTTGCCGTCCTTTCGGCCCGCGAGCCCCTCGACCTGCACCTGGCCGCCCCCACCGGCGCCCAGCCCCGGCGCCGCCACCTGTGTGCCGGTGTGTCCCTCCACAGCTCCCTCTGACAAAAGCCCCCCCCCACCCCGCCCCTCTGGCGTGTCACCGCGGCCGGGTGCGGGAGCGGGATCGAGGGCAGGGGCCGCTTCCCCGGGCCTGCCGGCCACCAGGGGCGGGGTCCTGAGCTCGGCGGGGGGTGTGGGGGCAAGGGTGGCCTTGCCGGGGCTGAGGGGCCGTGGCGACTCAATGGTGGCTCCCGGTGGCTTCGGGCCAGCTGCTGTCGGGCAGGAGGGCCGGCCCGGGCTGCGGCCGGGCTGCGCCTAGGGCCGCGTGGGCGGGCAGGGCCGATGCCCAAGGGACCGCGGGCCCCGGGCCCTGAAGCCTCCGGGGCCACGTCCCTGTGAGCGACGTGCGGGATCTTGGGCGGGGCGCCAAGCGCCGAAGGGTTTGCTGGGTCACGGCCGCCCTGGGCTGGGAGGTGGTCGCCAAACCCTCCGCCGCCGCCCGATACCCGAGACCTCCGTTGCCCCTGCCTGGGCGGGCGAGGGGGCCCTGCCGGGGCGGGCCGGCCGCCAGGCTGGCGTTAAGGCGCCAGCGCCAGCGAAACTGGGCCTCAAGAGGCCGCCCGCGGCCCCCCGCCCCCGTCTACGGCCATACCACCCTGAACGCGCCCGATCTCGTCTGATCTCGGAAGCTAAGCAGGGTCGGGCCTGGTTAGTACTTGGATGGGAGACCGCCTGGGAATACCGGGTGCTGTAGGCTTTTTGCCTCCCGCTCCGCCCGCCTTCTCCTTTACTCGCCCGCGGCGGGGGCCGCCGGCTCCGCCCCCGCCGGGCCCCGCTGCAGGCCCCACCTCCTCAGGCCCCTCCCACCACGGCGCGCGCCGGCGGGGTCGCTCCCCGCCGGCCCGGCCGGCCAGGCGGCCAGAAGGCGGCCCTGGAAGGCAGGCGCACCCCAGACGCTCCCGGGGTGGCTGGCCCGGACCCAGACTCCGCCGCGGGCCCAGTTGCCGTCCTTTCGGCCCGCGAGCCCCTCGACCTGCACCTGGCCGCCCCCACCGGCGCCCAGCCCCGGCGCCGCCACCTGTGTGCCGGTGTGTCCCTCCACAGCTCCCTCCGACAAAAGCCCCCCCCCACCCCGCCCCTCTGGCGTGTCACCGCGGCCGGGTGCGGGAGCGGGATCGAGGGCAGGGGCCGCTTCCCCGGGCCTGCCGGCCACCAGGGGCGGGGTCCTGAGCTCGGCGGGGGGTGTGGGGGCAAGGGTGGCCTTGCCGGGGCTGAGGGGCCGTGGCGACTCATTGGTGGCTCCCGGTGGCTTCGGGCCAGCTGCTGTCGGGCAGGAGGGCCGGCCCGGGCTGCGGCCGGGCTGCGCCTAGGGCCGCGTGGGCGGGCAGGGCCGATGCCCAAGGGACCGCGGGCCCCGGGCCCTGAAGCCTCCGGGGCCACGTCCCTGTGAGCGACGTGCGGGATCTTGGGCGGGGCGCCAAGCGCCGAAGGGTTTGCTGGGTCACGGCCGCCCTGGGCTGGGAGGTGGTCGCCAAACCCTCCGCCGCCGCCCGATACCCGAGACCTCCGTTGCCCCTGCCTGGGCGGGCGAGGGGGCCCTGCCGGGGCGGGCCGGCCGCCAGGCTGGCGTTAAGGCGCCAGCGCCAGCGAAACTGGGCCTCAAGAGGCCGCCCGCGGCCCCCCGCCCCCGTCTACGGCCATACCACCCTGAACGCGCCCGATCTCGTCTGATCTCGGAAGCTAAGCAGGGTCGGGCCTGGTTAGTACTTGGATGGGAGACCGCCTGGGAATACCGGGTGCTGTAGGCTTTTTGCCTCCCGCTCCGCCCGCCTTCTCCTTTACTCGCCCGCGGCGGGGTCGCCGGCTCCGCCCCCGCCGGGCCCCGCTGCAGGCCCCACCTCCTCAGGCCCCTCCCACCACGGCGCGCGCCGGCGGGGTCGCTCCCCGCCGGCCCGGCCGGCCAGGCGGCCAGAAGGCGGCCCTGGAAGGCAGCCGCACCCCAGACGCTCCCGGGGTGGCTGGCCCGGACCCAGACTCCGCCGCGGGCCCAGTTGCCGTCCTTTCGGCCCGCGAGCCCCTCGACCTGCACCTGGCCGCCCCCACCGGCGCCCAACCCCGGCGCCGCCACCTGTGTGCCGGTGTGTCCCTCCACAGCTCCCTCCGACAAAAGCCCCCCCCCACCCCGCCCCTCTGGCGTGTCACCGCGGCCGGGTGCGGGAGCGGGATCGAGGGCAGGGGCCGCTTCCCCGGGCCTGCCGGCCACCAGGGGCGGGGTCCTGAGCTCGGCGGGGGGTGTGGGGGCAAGGGTGGCCTTGCCGGGGCTGAGGGGCCGTGGCGACTCAATGGTGGCTCCCGGTGGCTTCGGGCCAGCTGCTGTCGGGCAGGAGGGCCGGCCCGGGCTGCGGCCGGGCTGCGCCTAGGGCCGCGTGGGCGGGCAGGGCCGATGCCCAAGGGACCGCGGGCCCCGGGCCCTGAAGCCTCCGGGGCCACGTCCCTGTGAGCGACGTGCGGGATCTTGGGCGGGGCGCCAAGCGCCGAAGGGTTTGCTGGGTCACGGCCGCCCTGGGCTGGGAGGTGGTCGCCAAACCCTCCGCCGCCGCCCGATACCCGAGACCTCCGTTGCCCCTGCCTGGGCGGGCGAGGGGGCCCTGCCGGGGCGGGCCGGCCGCCAGGCTGGCGTTAAGGCGCCAGCGCCAGCGAAACTGGGCCTCAAGAGGCCGCCCGCGGCCCCCCGCCCCCGTCTACGGCCATACCACCCTGAACGCGCCCGATCTCGTCTGATCTCGGAAGCTAAGCAGGGTCGGGCCTGGTTAGTACTTGGATGGGAGACCGCCTGGGAATACCGGGTGCTGTAGGCTTTTTGCCTCCCGCTCCGCCCGCCTTCTCCTTTACTCGCCCGCGGCGGGGGCCGCCGGCTCCGCCCCCGCCGGGCCCCGCTGCAGGCCCCACCTCCTCAGGCCCCTCCCACCACGGCGCGCGCCGGCGGGGTCGCTCCCCGCCGGCCCGGCCGGCCAGGCGGCCAGAAGGCGGCCCTGGAAGGCAGGCGCACCCCAGACGCTCCCGGGGTGGCTGGCCCGGACCCAGACTCCGCCGCGGGCCCAGTTGCCGTCCTTTCGGCCCGCGAGCCCCTCGACCTGCACCTGGCCGCCCCCACCGGCGCCCAGCCCCGGCGCCGCCACCTGTGTGCCGGTGTGTCCCTCCACAGCTCCCTCTGACAAAAGCCCCCCCCCACCCCGCCCCTCTGGCGTGTCACCGCGGCCGGGTGCGGGAGCGGGATCGAGGGCAGGGGCCGCTTCCCCGGGCCTGCCGGCCACCAGGGGCGGGGTCCTGAGCTCGGCGGGGGGTGTGGGGGCAAGGGTGGCCTTGCCGGGGCTGAGGGGCCGTGGCGACTCAATGGTGGCTCCCGGTGGCTTCGGGCCAGCTGCTGTCGGGCAGGAGGGCCGGCCCGGGCTGCGGCCGGGCTGCGCCTAGGGCCGCGTGGGCGGGCAGGGCCGATGCCCAAGGGACCGCGGGCCCCGGGCCCTGAAGCCTCCGGGGCCACGTCCCTGTGAGCGACGTGCGGGATCTTGGGCGGGGCGCCAAGCGCCGAAGGGTTTGCTGGGTCACGGCCGCCCTGGGCTGGGAGGTGGTCGCCAAACCCTCCGCCGCCGCCCGATACCCGAGACCTCCGTTGCCCCTGCCTGGGCGGGCGAGGGGGCCCTGCCGGGGCGGGCCGGCCGCCAGGCTGGCGTTAAGGCGCCAGCGCCAGCGAAACTGGGCCTCAAGAGGCCGCCCGCGGCCCCCCGCCCCCGTCTACGGCCATACCACCCTGAACGCGCCCGATCTCGTCTGATCTCGGAAGCTAAGCAGGGTCGGGCCTGGTTAGTACTTGGATGGGAGACCGCCTGGGAATACCGGGTGCTGTAGGCTTTTTGCCTCCCGCTCCGCCCGCCTTCTCCTTTACTCGCCCGCGGCGGGGGCCGCCGGCTCCGCCCCCGCCGGGCCCCGCTGCAGGCCCCACCTCCTCAGGCCCCTCCCACCACGGCGCGCGCCGGCGGGGTCGCTCCCCGCCGGCCCGGCCGGCCAGGCGGCCAGAAGGCGGCCCTGGAAGGCAGGCGCACCCCAGACGCTCCCGGGGTGGCTGGCCCGGACCCAGACTCCGCCGCGGGCCCAGTTGCCGTCCTTTCGGCCCGCGAGCCCCTCGACCTGCACCTGGCCGCCCCCACCGGCGCCCAGCCCCGGCGCCGCCACCTGTGTGCCGGTGTGTCCCTCCACAGCTCCCTCCGACAAAAGCCCCCCCCCACCCCGCCCCTCTGGCGTGTCACCGCGGCCGGGTGCGGGAGCGGGATCGAGGGCAGGGGCCGCTTCCCCGGGCCTGCCGGCCACCAGGGGCGGGGTCCTGAGCTCGGCGGGGGGTGTGGGGGCAAGGGTGGCCTTGCCGGGGCTGAGGGGCCGTGGCGACTCATTGGTGGCTCCCGGTGGCTTCGGGCCAGCTGCTGTCGGGCAGGAGGGCCGGCCCGGGCTGCGGCCGGGCTGCGCCTAGGGCCGCGTGGGCGGGCAGGGCCGATGCCCAAGGGACCGCGGGCCCCGGGCCCTGAAGCCTCCGGGGCCACGTCCCTGTGAGCGACGTGCGGGATCTTGGGCGGGGCGCCAAGCGCCGAAGGGTTTGCTGGGTCACGGCCGCCCTGGGCTGGGAGGTGGTCGCCAAACCCTCCGCCGCCGCCCGATACCCGAGACCTCCGTTGCCCCTGCCTGGGCGGGCGAGGGGGCCCTGCCGGGGCGGGCCGGCCGCCAGGCTGGCGTTAAGGCGCCAGCGCCAGCGAAACTGGGCCTCAAGAGGCCGCCCGCGGCCCCCCGCCCCCGTCTACGGCCATACCACCCTGAACGCGCCCGATCTCGTCTGATCTCGGAAGCTAAGCAGGGTCGGGCCTGGTTAGTACTTGGATGGGAGACCGCCTGGGAATACCGGGTGCTGTAGGCTTTTTGCCTCCCGCTCCGCCCGCCTTCTCCTTTACTCGCCCGCGGCGGGGTCGCCGGCTCCGCCCCCGCCGGGCCCCGCTGCAGGCCCCACCTCCTCAGGCCCCTCCCACCACGGCGCGCGCCGGCGGGGTCGCTCCCCGCCGGCCCGGCCGGCCAGGCGGCCAGAAGGCGGCCCTGGAAGGCAGCCGCACCCCAGACGCTCCCGGGGTGGCTGGCCCGGACCCAGACTCCGCCGCGGGCCCAGTTGCCGTCCTTTCGGCCCGCGAGCCCCTCGACCTGCACCTGGCCGCCCCCACCGGCGCCCAACCCCGGCGCCGCCACCTGTGTGCCGGTGTGTCCCTCCACAGCTCCCTCCGACAAAAGCCCCCCCCCACCCCGCCCCTCTGGCGTGTCACCGCGGCCGGGTGCGGGAGCGGGATCGAGGGCAGGGGCCGCTTCCCCGGGCCTGCCGGCCACCAGGGGCGGGGTCCTGAGCTCGGCGGGGGGTGTGGGGGCAAGGGTGGCCTTGCCGGGGCTGAGGGGCCGTGGCGACTCAATGGTGGCTCCCGGTGGCTTCGGGCCAGCTGCTGTCGGGCAGGAGGGCCGGCCCGGGCTGCGGCCGGGCTGCGCCTAGGGCCGCGTGGGCGGGCAGGGCCGATGCCCAAGGGACCGCGGGCCCCGGGCCCTGAAGCCTCCGGGGCCACGTCCCTGTGAGCGACATGCGGGATCTTGGGCGGGGCGCCAAGCGCCGAAGGGTTTGCTGGGTCACGGCCGCCCTGGGCTGGGAGGTGGTCGCCAAACCCTCCGCCGCCGCCCGATACCCGAGACCTCCGTTGCCCCTGCCTGGGCGGGCGAGGGGGCCCTGCCGGGGCGGGCCGGCCGCCAGGCTGGCGTTAAGGCGCCAGCGCCAGCGAAACTGGGCCTCAAGAGGCCGCCCGCGGCCCCCCGCCCCCGTCTACGGCCATACCACCCTGAACGCGCCCGATCTCGTCTGATCTCGGAAGCTAAGCAGGGTCGGGCCTGGTTAGTACTTGGATGGGAGACCGCCTGGGAATACCGGGTGCTGTAGGCTTTTTGCCTCCCGCTCCGCCCGCCTTCTCCTTTACTCGCCCGCGGCGGGGGCCGCCGGCTCCGCCCCCGCCGGGCCCCGCTGCAGGCCCCACCTCCTCAGGCCCCTCCCACCACGGCGCGCGCCGGCGGGGTCGCTCCCCGCCGGCCCGGCCGGCCAGGCGGCCAGAAGGCGGCCCTGGAAGGCAGGCGCACCCCAGACGCTCCCGGGGTGGCTGGCCCGGACCCAGACTCCGCCGCGGGCCCAGTTGCCGTCCTTTCGGCCCGCGAGCCCCTCGACCTGCACCTGGCCGCCCCCACCGGCGCCCAGCCCCGGCGCCGCCACCTGTGTGCCGGTGTGTCCCTCCACAGCTCCCTCTGACAAAAGCCCCCCCCCACCCCGCCCCTCTGGCGTGTCACCGCGGCCGGGTGCGGGAGCGGGATCGAGGGCAGGGGCCGCTTCCCCGGGCCTGCCGGCCACCAGGGGCGGGGTCCTGAGCTCGGCGGGGGGTGTGGGGGCAAGGGTGGCCTTGCCGGGGCTGAGGGGCCGTGGCGACTCAATGGTGGCTCCCGGTGGCTTCGGGCCAGCTGCTGTCGGGCAGGAGGGCCGGCCCGGGCTGCGGCCGGGCTGCGCCTAGGGCCGCGTGGGCGGGCAGGGCCGATGCCCAAGGGACCGCGGGCCCCGGGCCCTGAAGCCTCCGGGGCCACGTCCCTGTGAGCGACGTGCGGGATCTTGGGCGGGGCGCCAAGCGCCGAAGGGTTTGCTGGGTCACGGCCGCCCTGGGCTGGGAGGTGGTCGCCAAACCCTCCGCCGCCGCCCGATACCCGAGACCTCCGTTGCCCCTGCCTGGGCGGGCGAGGGGGCCCTGCCGGGGCGGGCCGGCCGCCAGGCTGGCGTTAAGGCGCCAGCGCCAGCGAAACTGGGCCTCAAGAGGCCGCCCGCGGCCCCCCGCCCCCGTCTACGGCCATACCACCCTGAACGCGCCCGATCTCGTCTGATCTCGGAAGCTAAGCAGGGTCGGGCCTGGTTAGTACTTGGATGGGAGACCGCCTGGGAATACCGGGTGCTGTAGGCTTTTTGCCTCCCGCTCCGCCCGCCTTCTCCTTTACTCGCCCGCGGCGGGGGCCGCCGGCTCCGCCCCCGCCGGGCCCCGCTGCAGGCCCCACCTCCTCAGGCCCCTCCCACCACGGCGCGCGCCGGCGGGGTCGCTCCCCGCCGGCCCGGCCGGCCAGGCGGCCAGAAGGCGGCCCTGGAAGGCAGGCGCACCCCAGACGCTCCCGGGGTGGCTGGCCCGGACCCAGACTCCGCCGCGGGCCCAGTTGCCGTCCTTTCGGCCCGCGAGCCCCTCGACCTGCACCTGGCCGCCCCCACCGGCGCCCAGCCCCGGCGCCGCCACCTGTGTGCCGGTGTGTCCCTCCACAGCTCCCTCCGACAAAAGCCCCCCCCCACCCCGCCCCTCTGGCGTGTCACCGCGGCCGGGTGCGGGAGCGGGATCGAGGGCAGGGGCCGCTTCCCCGGGCCTGCCGGCCACCAGGGGCGGGGTCCTGAGCTCGGCGGGGGGTGTGGGGGCAAGGGTGGCCTTGCCGGGGCTGAGGGGCCGTGGCGACTCATTGGTGGCTCCCGGTGGCTTCGGGCCAGCTGCTGTCGGGCAGGAGGGCCGGCCCGGGCTGCGGCCGGGCTGCGCCTAGGGCCGCGTGGGCGGGCAGGGCCGATGCCCAAGGGACCGCGGGCCCCGGGCCCTGAAGCCTCCGGGGCCACGTCCCTGTGAGCGACGTGCGGGATCTTGGGCGGGGCGCCAAGCGCCGAAGGGTTTGCTGGGTCACGGCCGCCCTGGGCTGGGAGGTGGTCGCCAAACCCTCCGCCGCCGCCCGATACCCGAGACCTCCGTTGCCCCTGCCTGGGCGGGCGAGGGGGCCCTGCCGGGGCGGGCCGGCCGCCAGGCTGGCGTTAAGGCGCCAGCGCCAGCGAAACTGGGCCTCAAGAGGCCGCCCGCGGCCCCCCGCCCCCGTCTACGGCCATACCACCCTGAACGCGCCCGATCTCGTCTGATCTCGGAAGCTAAGCAGGGTCGGGCCTGGTTAGTACTTGGATGGGAGACCGCCTGGGAATACCGGGTGCTGTAGGCTTTTTGCCTCCCGCTCCGCCCGCCTTCTCCTTTACTCGCCCGCGGCGGGGGCCGCCGGCTCCGCCCCCGCCGGGCCCCGCTGCAGGCCCCACCTCCTCAGGCCCCTCCCACCACGGCGCGCGCCGGCGGGGTCGCTCCCCGCCGGCCCGGCCGGCCAGGCGGCCAGAAGGCGGCCCTGGAAGGCAGGCGCACCCCAGACGCTCCCGGGGTGGCTGGCCCGGACCCAGACTCCGCCGCGGGCCCAGTTGCCGTCCTTTCGGCCCGCGAGCCCCTCGACCTGCACCTGGCCGCCCCCACCGGCGCCCAGCCCCGGCGCCGCCACCTGTGTGCCGGTGTGTCCCTCCACAGCTCCCTCCGACAAAAGCCCCCCCCCACCCCGCCCCTCTGGCGTGTCACCGCGGCCGGGTGCGGGAGCGGGATCGAGGGCAGGGGCCGCTTCCCCGGGCCTGCCGGCCACCAGGGGCGGGGTCCTGAGCTCGGCGGGGGGTGTGGGGGCAAGGGTGGCCTTGCCGGGGCTGAGGGGCCGTGGCGACTCAATGGTGGCTCCCGGTGGCTTCGGGCCAGCTGCTGTCGGGCAGGAGGGCCGGCCCGGGCTGCGGCCGGGCTGCGCCTAGGGCCGCGTGGGCGGGCAGGGCCGATGCCCAAGGGACCGCGGGCCCCGGGCCCTGAAGCCTCCGGGGCCACGTCCCTGTGAGCGACGTGCGGGATCTTGGGCGGGGCGCCAAGCGCCGAAGGGTTTGCTGGGTCACGGCCGCCCTGGGCTGGGAGGTGGTCGCCAAACCCTCCGCCGCCGCCCGATACCCGAGACCTCCGTTGCCCCTGCCTGGGCGGGCGAGGGGGCCCTGCCGGGGCGGGCCGGCCGCCAGGCTGGCGTTAAGGCGCCAGCGCCAGCGAAACTGGGCCTCAAGAGGCCGCCCGCGGCCCCCCGCCCCCGTCTACGGCCATACCACCCTGAACGCGCCCGATCTCGTCTGATCTCGGAAGCTAAGCAGGGTCGGGCCTGGTTAGTACTTGGATGGGAGACCGCCTGGGAATACCGGGTGCTGTAGGCTTTTTGCCTCCCGCTCCGCCCGCCTTCTCCTTTACTCGCCCGCGGCGGGGTCGCCGGCTCCGCCCCCGCCGGGCCCCGCTGCAGGCCCCACCTCCTCAGGCCCCTCCCACCACGGCGCGCGCCGGCGGGGTCGCTCCCCGCCGGCCCGGCCGGCCAGGCGGCCAGAAGGCGGCCCTGGAAGGCAGCCGCACCCCAGACGCTCCCGGGGTGGCTGGCCCGGACCCAGACTCCGCCGCGGGCCCAGTTGCCGTCCTTTCGGCCCGCGAGCCCCTCGACCTGCACCTGGCCGCCCCCACCGGCGCCCAACCCCGGCGCCGCCACCTGTGTGCCGGTGTGTCCCTCCACAGCTCCCTCCGACAAAAGCCCCCCCCCACCCCGCCCCTCTGGCGTGTCACCGCGGCCGGGTGCGGGAGCGGGATCGAGGGCAGGGGCCGCTTCCCCGGGCCTGCCGGCCACCAGGGGCGGGGTCCTGAGCTCGGCGGGGGGTGTGGGGGCAAGGGTGGCCTTGCCGGGGCTGAGGGGCCGTGGCGACTCAATGGTGGCTCCCGGTGGCTTCGGGCCAGCTGCTGTCGGGCAGGAGGGCCGGCCCGGGCTGCGGCCGGGCTGCGCCTAGGGCCGCGTGGGCGGGCAGGGCCGATGCCCAAGGGACCGCGGGCCCCGGGCCCTGAAGCCTCCGGGGCCACGTCCCTGTGAGCGACGTGCGGGATCTTGGGCGGGGCGCCAAGCGCCGAAGGGTTTGCTGGGTCACGGCCGCCCTGGGCTGGGAGGTGGTCGCCAAACCCTCCGCCGCCGCCCGATACCCGAGACCTCCGTTGCCCCTGCCTGGGCGGGCGAGGGGGCCCTGCCGGGGCGGGCCGGCCGCCAGGCTGGCGTTAAGGCGCCAGCGCCAGCGAAACTGGGCCTCAAGAGGCCGCCCGCGGCCCCCCGCCCCCGTCTACGGCCATACCACCCTGAACGCGCCCGATCTCGTCTGATCTCGGAAGCTAAGCAGGGTCGGGCCTGGTTAGTACTTGGATGGGAGACCGCCTGGGAATACCGGGTGCTGTAGGCTTTTTGCCTCCCGCTCCGCCCGCCTTCTCCTTTACTCGCCCGCGGCGGGGGCCGCCGGCTCCGCCCCCGCCGGGCCCCGCTGCAGGCCCCACCTCCTCAGGCCCCTCCCACCACGGCGCGCGCCGGCGGGGTCGCTCCCCGCCGGCCCGGCCGGCCAGGCGGCCAGAAGGCGGCCCTGGAAGGCAGGCGCACCCCAGACGCTCCCGGGGTGGCTGGCCCGGACCCAGACTCCGCCGCGGGCCCAGTTGCCGTCCTTTCGGCCCGCGAGCCCCTCGACCTGCACCTGGCCGCCCCCACCGGCGCCCAGCCCCGGCGCCGCCACCTGTGTGCCGGTGTGTCCCTCCACAGCTCCCTCTGACAAAAGCCCCCCCCCACCCCGCCCCTCTGGCGTGTCACCGCGGCCGGGTGCGGGAGCGGGATCGAGGGCAGGGGCCGCTTCCCCGGGCCTGCCGGCCACCAGGGGCGGGGTCCTGAGCTCGGCGGGGGGTGTGGGGGCAAGGGTGGCCTTGCCGGGGCTGAGGGGCCGTGGCGACTCAATGGTGGCTCCCGGTGGCTTCGGGCCAGCTGCTGTCGGGCAGGAGGGCCGGCCCGGGCTGCGGCCGGGCTGCGCCTAGGGCCGCGTGGGCGGGCAGGGCCGATGCCCAAGGGACCGCGGGCCCCGGGCCCTGAAGCCTCCGGGGCCACGTCCCTGTGAGCGACGTGCGGGATCTTGGGCGGGGCGCCAAGCGCCGAAGGGTTTGCTGGGTCACGGCCGCCCTGGGCTGGGAGGTGGTCGCCAAACCCTCCGCCGCCGCCCGATACCCGAGACCTCCGTTGCCCCTGCCTGGGCGGGCGAGGGGGCCCTGCCGGGGCGGGCCGGCCGCCAGGCTGGCGTTAAGGCGCCAGCGCCAGCGAAACTGGGCCTCAAGAGGCCGCCCGCGGCCCCCCGCCCCCGTCTACGGCCATACCACCCTGAACGCGCCCGATCTCGTCTGATCTCGGAAGCTAAGCAGGGTCGGGCCTGGTTAGTACTTGGATGGGAGACCGCCTGGGAATACCGGGTGCTGTAGGCTTTTTGCCTCCCGCTCCGCCCGCCTTCTCCTTTACTCGCCCGCGGCGGGGGCCGCCGGCTCCGCCCCCGCCGGGCCCCGCTGCAGGCCCCACCTCCTCAGGCCCCTCCCACCACGGCGCGCGCCGGCGGGGTCGCTCCCCGCCGGCCCGGCCGGCCAGGCGGCCAGAAGGCGGCCCTGGAAGGCAGGCGCACCCAGACGCTCCCGGGGTGGCTGGCCCGGACCCAGACTCCGCCGCGGGCCCAGTTGCCGTCCTTTCGGCCCGCGAGCCCCTCGACCTGCACCTGGCCGCCCCCCACCGGCGCCCAGCCCCGGCGCCGCCACCTGTGTGCCGGTGTGTCCCTCCACAGCTCCTCCGACAAAAGCCCCCCCCCACCCCGCCCCTCTGGCGTGTCACCGCGGCCGGGTGCGGGAGCGGATCGAGGGCAGGGGCCGCTTCCCCGGGCCTGCCGGCCACCAGGGGCGGGGTCCTGAGCTCGGCGGGGGGTGTGGGGGCAAGGGTGGCCTTGCCGGGGCTGAGGGGCCGTGGCGACTCATTGGTGGCTCCCGGTGGCTTCGGGCCAGCTGCTGTCGGGCAGGAGGGCCGGCCCGGGCTGCGGCCGGGCTGCGCCTAGGGACGCGTGGGCGGGCAGGGCCGATGCCCAAGGGACCGCGGGCCCCGGGCCCTGAAGCCTCCGGGGCCACGTCCCCTGTGAGCGACGTGCGGGATCTTGGGCGGGGCGCCAAGCGCCGAAGGGTTTGCTGGGTCACGGCCGCCCTGGGCTGGGAGGTGGTCGCCAAACCCTCCGCCGCCGCCCGATACCCGAGACCTCCGTTGCCCCTGCCTGGGCGGGCGAGGGGGCCCTGCCGGGGCGGGCCGGCCGCCAGGCTGGCGTTAAGGCGCCAGCGCCAGCGAAACTGGGCCTCAAGAGGCCGCCCGCGGCCCCCCGCCCCCGTCTACGGCCATACCACCCTGAACGCGCCCGATCTCGTCTGATCTCGGAAGCTAAGCAGGGTCGGGCCTGGTTAGTACTTGGATGGGAGACGCCTGGGAATACCGGGTGCTGTAGGCTTTTTGCCTCCCGCTCCGCCCGCCTTCTCCTTTACTCGCCCGCGGCGGGGGCCGCCGGCTCCGCCCCCGCCGGGCCCCGCTGCAGGCCCCACCCTCCTCAGGCCCCCTCCCACCACGGCGCGCGCCGGCGGGGTCGCTCCCCGCCGGCCGGCCGGCCAGGC
Source organism: Globicephala melas (assembly GCF_963455315.2). Classification (NCBI taxonomy): domain Eukaryota; kingdom Metazoa; phylum Chordata; class Mammalia; order Artiodactyla; family Delphinidae; genus Globicephala; species Globicephala melas. The sequence goes on along the minus strand of NW_027208048.1, from coordinate 571 downwards.
GGCAGAAGGCGGCCCTGGAAGGCAGGCGCACCCCAGACGCTCCGGGGTGGCTGGCCCGGACCCAGACTCCGCCGCGGGCCCAGTTGCCGTCCTTTCGGCCCGCGAGCCCTCGACCTGCACCCTGGCCGCCCCCACCGGCGCCCAGCCCCGGCGCCGCCACCTGTGTGCCGGTGTGTCCCCTCCACAGCTCCCTCCGACAAAAGCCCCCCCCCACCCCCGCCCCTCTGGCGTGTCACGCGGCCGGGTGCGGGAGCGGGATCGAGGGCAGGGGCCGCTTCCCCGGGCCCTGCCGGCCACCAGGGGCGGGGTCCTGAGCTCGGCGGGGGGTGTGGGGGCAAGGGTGGCCTTGCCGGGGCTGAGGGGCCGTGGCGACTCAATGGTGGCTCCCGGTGGCTTCGGGCCAGCTGCTGTCGGGGCAGGAGGGCCGGCCCGGGCTGCGGCCGGGCTGCGCCTAGGGCCGCGTGGGCGGGCAGGGCCGATGCCCAAGGGACCGCGGGCCCCGGGCCCTGAAGCCTCCGGGCCACGTCCCTGTGAGCGACGTGCGGGATCTTGGGCGGGGCGCCAAGCGCCG
>NW_027208047.1:0-20154 GCF_963455315.2 Globicephala melas | reverse complement strand
TCAGCTAAAACATGCATGTGGAACCTAGAGTATGATCAACCATGTGATCGGGAGACGTGTTCAAATATGTCTCAGTTTTCGTACCCTGGTACTCGGGTGCAACATTCCAGATGCTTTACTACCACTCTCCCGACTTGGAGAGTCAGTCCCTTTAACCTCCTGTTTGGCCCAGTTTGCAATTTCTGCGGAAGATGAACAGGAATAGCGAGAACCAATGAGAGACTAGCTGGAGGTGTCTGGACGGGCAAATTTAACTCCCATTTCCCACCAGGAAGAGGAAATAACCAAAGGCTCAGCGTGCCGTGCCGGAACCAGATTAGGGCCTGAAGCCATCCTGCGGTGTTGCGGCCAGCTCACAAGAAAACGAGTTGAAGAAAGGAGCTCAGGGGCACTGTAATTCACAAACCTGCAGAGTTATAAATGACAACTATCGTCCAAAAATATACTGAAGTAAGGCTGCCAAGAGGACTTGAAAGCGGGGCAGAATTGCAGGAAACCGATTTCAGGAGGTAGACTGGAATTGCATTGAAAGCATAGGAAAAGAGGCAGAACGTCCACAATGATGCACTTGGCCAAAAAGGGCGTATGCGTTTTTTCCTGAATATATTCAGGAAAAAACGCATACGCCCTTTTTGGCCAACCAAGCAAGCTTGCAAAGGAAATCTGCACTACAATGAAGTCTCACTTCCCCCCGGTCAAAAGGGCCATCTGATAAAAGTGTAAAATCCAGAAAGGCAGGACAGGCCATGGAGAACTGGGAGCCTTGTTATGCTGATGGGCGGGATGTAAACTGCCAACAGACACTCGGGAGAAGTGTATGGTGTTTCCTGAAACATCTAAAAAACAAAGCAACAGAGCCTAGGGCACTTCCACTTATGGTCCTATAGCTTAGGGAAATTAAAATCAAAAAGACACAGCCACCCCAATGTTTGGGACGCCTCTGTTTACAAGAACCTCGTTTACCGTACAAGTTCAATATCACAGAAAGTGAAAAATGGATAAAGAACTTGTGGTACTTACGTACAATGCAGTATCACTCAGCAGTGAAATCTATGTCATCAGGCCCGTAGCAGCACAATGAGTGGATTCAGGTACGATGATTCTAACTGAAATAAGTCACACAGAAAAAGAAACATCATAAGATATCAGTAATACACGGAATGTAAACTTGGCTACACAGGAACTGAATTACAGAACAGAACAGGGTCTCAAATTTAGAAAACCAACTTATGCTTGTTTAAGGGTAAAGGTGAGTTGGGGTGCTGCATAAAACCAGAGATTGAAATGAGCACAGATAAAGTTCCTTAAGCCAAATATGGAATAGACAAGAGCTACTCCTTGCTCAACGAAATGGACTCAACACCGCATATTAAACGCCTAAGAATGTACCTGACTCTTAAGTATCTTAAAACCTATGGATTGCTATGTCTCCGAAAGAGAATCAAGCATGTGTACAGGGACATAAACGCAGCAGTGATAGGATTGGAGAGGTTCGGTGAGCAAATGAAGACCCTTTGAAGTCATATTGCATGGTACCCATTCCACGGGTTTCAACTACCCAGGTTTAAGGTATTCTTCCTTCAGCTAAAACATGCATGTGGAACCTAGAGTATGATCAACCATGTGATCGGGAGACGTGTTCAAATATGTCTCAGTTTTCGTACCCTGGTACTCGGGTGCAACATTCCAGACGCTTTACTAACACTCTCCCGACTTGGAGAGTCAGTCCCTTTAACCTCCTGTTTGGCCCAGTTTGCAATTTCTGCGGAAGATGAACAGGAATAGCGAGAACCAATGAGAGACTAGCTGGAGGTGTCTGGACGGGCAAATTTAACTCTCATTTCCCACCAGGAAGAGGAAATAACCAAAGGCTCAGCGTGCCGTGCCGGAACCAGATTAGGGCCTGAAGCCATCCTGCGGTGTTGCGGCCAGCTCACAAGAAAACGAGTTGAAGAAAGGAGCTCAGGGGCACTGTAATTCACAAACCTGCAGAGTTATAAATGACAACTATCGTCCAAAAATATACTGAAGTAAGGCTGCCAAGAGGACTTGAAAGCGGGGCAGAATTGCAGGAAACCGATTTCAGGAGGTAGACTGGAATTGCATTGAAAGCATAGGAAAAGAGGCAGAACGTCCACAATGATGCACTTGGCCAAAAAGGGCGTATGCGTTTTTTCCTGAATATATTCAGGAAAGAACGCATACGCCCTTTTTGGCCAACCAAGCAAGCTTGCAAAGGAAATCTGCACTACAATGAAGTCTCACTTCTCCCCGGTCAAAAGGGCCATCTGAAAAAAGTGTAAAATCCAGAAAGGCAGGACAGGCCATGGAGAACTGGGAGCCTTGTTATGCTGATGGGCGGGATGTAAACTGCCAACAGACACTCGGGAGAAGTGTATGGTGTTTCCTGAAACATCTAAAAAACAAAGCAACAGAGCCTAGGCCACTTCCACTTATGGTCCTATAGCTTAGGGAAATTAAAATCAAAAAGATACAGCCACCCCAATGTTTGGGACGCCTCTGTTTACAAGAACCTCGTTTACCGTACAAGTTCAATATCACAGAAAGTGAAAAATGGATAAAGAACTTGTGGTACTTACGTACAATGCAGTATCACTCAGCAGTGAAATCTATGTCATCAGGCCCGTAGCAGCACAATGAGTGGATTCAGGTACGATGATTCTAACTGAAATAAGTCACACAGAAAAAGAAACATCATAAGATATCAGTAATACACGGAATGTAAACTTGGCTACACAGGAACTGAATTACAGAACAGAACAGGGTCTCAAATTTAGAAAACCAACTTATGCTTGTTTAAGGGTAAAGGTGAGTTGGGGTGCTGCATAAAACCAGAGATTGAAATGAGCACAGATAAAGTTCCTTAAGCCAAATATGGAATAGACAAGAGCTACTCCTTGCTCAACGAAATGGACTCAACACCGCATATTAAACGCCTAAGAATGTACCTGACTCTTAAGTATCTTAAAACCTATGGATTGCTATGTCTCCGAAAGAGAATCAAGCATGTGTACAGGGACATAAACGCAGCAGTGATAGGATTGGAGAGGTTCGGTGAGCAAATGAAGACCCTTTGAAGTCATATTGCATGGTACCCATTCCACGGGTTTCAACTACCCAGGTTTAAGGTATTCTTCCTTCAGCTAAAACATGCATGTGGAACCTAGAGTATGATCAACCATGTGATCGGGAGACGTGTTCAAATATGTCTCAGTTTTCGTACCCTGGTACTCGGGTGCAACATTCCAGACGCTTTACTAACACTCTCCCGACTTGGAGAGTCAGTCCCTTTAACCTCCTGTTTGGCCCAGTTTGCAATTTCTGCGGAAGATGAACAGGAATAGCGAGAACCAATGAGAGACTAGCTGGAGGTGTCTGGACGGGCAAATTTAACTCTCATTTCCCACCAGGAAGAGGAAATAACCAAAGGCTCAGCGTGCCGTGCCGGAACCAGATTAGGGCCTGAAGCCATCCTGCGGTGTTGCGGCCAGCTCACAAGAAAACGAGTTGAAGAAAGGAGCTCAGGGGCACTGTAATTCACAAACCTGCAGAGTTATAAATGACAACTATCGTCCAAAAATATACTGAAGTAAGGCTGCCAAGAGGACTTGAAAGCGGGGCAGAATTGCAGGAAACCGATTTCAGGAGGTAGACTGGAATTGCATTGAAAGCATAGGAAAAGAGGCAGAACGTCCACAATGATGCACTTGGCCAAAAAGGGCGTATGCGTTTTTTCCTGAATATATTCAGGAAAGAACGCATACGCCCTTTTTGGCCAACCAAGCAAGCTTGCAAAGGAAATCTGCACTACAATGAAGTCTCACTTCCCCCCGGTCAAAAGGGCCATCTGAAAAAAGTGTAAAATCCAGAAAGGCAGGACAGGCCATGGAGAACTGGGAGCCTTGTTATGCTGATGGGCGGGATGTAAACTGCCAACAGACACTCGGGAGAAGTGTATGCTGTTTCCTGAAACATCTAAAAAACAAAGCAACAGAGCCTAGGGCACTTCCACTTATGGTCCTATAGCTTAGGGAAATTAAAATCAAAAAGACACAGCCACCCCAATGTTTGGGACGCCTCTGTTTACAAGAACCTCGTTTACCGTACAAGTTCAATATCACAGAAAGTGAAAAATGGATAAAGAACTTGTGGTACTTACGTACAATGCAGTATCACTCAGCAGTGAAATCTATGTCATCAGGCCCGTAGCAGCACAATGAGTGGATTCAGGTACGATGATTCTAACTGAAATAAGTCACACAGAAAAAGAAACATCATAAGATATCAGTAATACACGGAATGTAAACTTGGCTACACAGGAACTGAATTACAGAACAGAACAGGGTCTCAAATTTAGAAAACCAACTTATGCTTGTTTAAGGGTAAAGGTGAGTTGGGGTGCTGCATAAAACCAGAGATTGAAATGAGCACAGATAAAGTTCCTTAAGCCAAATATGGAATAGACAAGAGCTACTCCTTGCTCAACGAAATGGACTCAACACCGCATATTAAACGCCTAAGAATGTACCTGACTCTTAAGTATCTTAAAACCTATGGATTGCTATGTCTCCGAAAGAGAATCAAGCATGTGTACAGGGACATAAACGCAGCAGTGATAGGATTGGAGAGGTTCGGTGAGCAAATGAAGACCCTTTGAAGTCATATTGCATGGTACCCATTCCACGGGTTTCAACTACCCAGGTTTAAGGTATTCTTCCTTCAGCTAAAACATGCATGTGGAACCTAGAGTATGATCAACCATGTGATCGGGAGACGTGTTCAAATATGTCTCAGTTTTCGTACCCTGGTACTCGGGTGCAACATTCCAGACGCTTTACTAACACTCTCCCGACTTGGAGAGTCAGTCCCTTTAACCTCCTGTTTGGCCCAGTTTGCAATTTCTGCGGAAGATGAACAGGAATAGCGAGAACCAATGAGAGACTAGCTGGAGGTGTCTGGACGGGCAAATTTAACTCACATTTCCCACCAGGAAGAGGAAATAACCAAAGGCTCAGCGTGCCGTGCCGGAACCAGATTAGGGCCTGAAGCCATCCTGCGGTGTTGCGGCCAGCTCACAAGAAAACGAGTTGAAGAAAGGAGCTCAGGGGCACTGTAATTCACAAACCTGCAGAGATATAAATGACAACTATCGTCCAAAAATATACTGAAGTAAGGCTGCCAAGAGGACTTGAAAGCGGGGCAGAATTGCAGGAAACCGATTTCAGGAGGTAGACTGGAATTGCATTGAAAGCATAGGAAAAGAGGCAGAACGTCCACAATGATGCACTTGGCCAAAAAGGGCGTATGCGTTTTTTCCTGAATATATTCAGGAAAAAACGCATACGCCCTTTTTGGCCAACCAAGCAAGCTTGCAAAGGAAATCTGCACTACAATGAAGTCTCACTTCCCCCCGGTCAAAAGGGCCATCTGAAAAAAGTGTAAAATCCAGAAAGGCAGGACAGGCCATGGAGAACTGGGAGCCTTGTTATGCTGATGGGCGGGATGTAAACTGCCAACAGACACTCGGGAGAAGTGTATGGTGTTTCCTGAAACATCTAAAAAACAAAGCAACAGAGCCTAGGGCACTTCCACTTATGGTCCTATAGCTTAGGGAAATTAAAATCAAAAAGACACAGCCACCCCAATGTTTGGGACGCCTCTGTTTACAAGAACCTCGTTTACCGTACAAGTTCAATATCACAGAAAGTGAAAAATGGATAAAGAACTTGTGGTACTTACGTACAATGCAGTATCACTCAGCAGTGAAATCTATGTCATCAGGCCCGTAGCAGCACAATGAGTGGATTCAGGTACGATGATTCTAACTGAAATAAGTCACACAGAAAAAGAAACATCATAAGATATCAGTAATACACGGAATGTAAACTTGGCTACACAGGAACTGAATTACAGAACAGAACAGGGTCTCAAATTTAGAAAACCAACTTATGCTTGTTTAAGGGTAAAGGTGAGTTGGGGTGCTGCATAAAACCAGAGATTGAAATGAGCACAGATAAAGTTCCTTAAGCCAAATATGGAATAGACAAGAGCTACTCCTTGCTCAACGAAATGGACTCAACACCGCATATTAAACGCCTAAGAATGTACCTGACTCTTAAGTATCTTAAAACCTATGGATTGCTATGTCTCCGAAAGAGAATCAAGCATGTGTACAGGGACATAAACGCAGCAGTGATAGGATTGGAGAGGTTCGGTGAGCAAATGAAGACCCTTTGAAGTCATATTGCATGGTACCCATTCCACGGGTTTCAACTACCCAGGTTTAAGGTATTCTTCCTTCAGCTAAAACATGCATGTGGAACCTAGAGTATGATCAACCATGTGATCGGGAGACGTGTTCAAATATGTCTCAGTTTTCGTACCCTGGTACTCGGGTGCAACATTCCAGACGCTTTACTAACACTCTCCCGACTTGGAGAGTCAGTCCCTTTAACCTCCTGTTTGGCCCAGTTTGCAATTTCTGCGGAAGATGAACAGGAATAGCGAGAACCAATGAGAGACTAGCTGGAGGTGTCTGGACGGGCAAATTTAACTCTCATTTCCCACCAGGAAGAGGAAATAACCAAAGGCTCAGCGTGCCGTGCCGGAACCAGATTAGGGCCTGAAGCCATCCTGCGGTGTTGCGGCCAGCTCACAAGAAAACGAGTTGAAGAAAGGAGCTCAGGGGCACTGTAATTCACAAACCTGCAGAGTTATAAATGACAACTATCGTCCAAAAATATACTGAAGTAAGGCTGCCAAGAGGACTTGAAAGCGGGGCAGAATTGCAGGAAACCGATTTCAGGAGGTAGACTGGAATTGCATTGAAAGCATAGGAAAAGAGGCAGAACGTCCACAATGATGCACTTGGCCAAAAAGGGCGTATGCGTTTTTTCCTGAATATATTCAGGAAAGAACGCATACGCCCTTTTTGGCCAACCAAGCAAGCTTGCAAAGGAAATCTGCACTACAATGAAGTCTCACTTCCCCCCGGTCAAAAGGGCCATGTGAAAAAAGTGTAAAATCCAGAAAGGCAGGACAGGCCATGGAGAACTGGGAGCCTTGTTATGCTGATGGGCGGGATGTAAACTGCCAACAGACACTCGGGAGAAGTGTATGGTGTTTCCTGAAACATCTAAAAAACAAAGCAACAGAGCCTAGGGCACTTCCACTTATGGTCCTATAGCTTAGGGAAATTAAAATCAAAAAGACACAGCCACCCCAATGTTTGGGACGCCTCTGTTTACAAGAACCTCGTTTACCGTACAAGTTCAATATCACAGAAAGTGAAAAATGGATAAAGAACTTGTGGTACTTACGTACAATGCAGTATCACTCAGCAGTGAAATCTATGTCATCAGGCCCGTAGCAGCACAATGAGTGGATTCAGGTACGATGATTCTAACTGAAATAAGTCACACAGAAAAAGAAACATCATAAGATATCAGTAATACACGGAATGTAAACTTGGCTACACAGGAACTGAATTACAGAACAGAACAGGGTCTCAAATTTAGAAAACCAACTTATGCTTGTTTAAGGGTAAAGGTGAGTTGGGGTGCTGCATAAAACCAGAGATTGAAATGAGCACAGATAAAGTTCCTTAAGCCAAATATGGAATAGACAAGAGCTACTCCTTGCTCAACGAAATGGACTCAACACCGCATATTAAACGCCTAAGAATGTACCTGACTCTTAAGTATCTTAAAACCTATGGATTGCTATGTCTCCGAAAGAGAATCAAGCATGTGTACAGGGACATAAACGCAGCAGTGATAGGATTGGAGAGGTTCGGTGAGCAAATGAAGACCCTTTGAAGTCATATTGCATGGTACCCATTCCACGGGTTTCAACTACCCAGGTTTAAGGTATTCTTCCTTCAGCTAAAACATGCATGTGGAACCTAGAGTATGATCAACCATGTGAGCGGGAGACGTGTTCAAATATGTCTCAGTTTTCGTACCCTGGTACTCGGGTGCAACATTCCAGACGCTTTACTAACACTCTCCCGACTTGGAGAGTCAGTCCCTTTAACCTCCTGTTTGGCCCAGTTTGCAATTTCTGCGGAAGATGAACAGGAATAGCGAGAACCAATGAGAGACTAGCTGGAGGTGTCTGGACGGGCAAATTTAACTCTCATTTCCCACCAGGAAGAGGAAATAACCAAAGGCTCAGCGTGCCGTGCCGGAACCAGATTAGGGCCTGAAGCCATCCTGCGGTGTTGCGGCCAGCTCACAAGAAAACGAGTTGAAGAAAGGAGCTCAGGGGCACTGTAATTCACAAACCTGCAGAGTTATAAATGACAACTATCGTCCAAAAATATACTGAAGTAAGGCTGCCAAGAGGACTGGAAAGCGGGGCAGAATTGCAGGAAACCGATTTCAGGAGGTAGACTGGAATTGCATTGAAAGCATAGGAAAAGAGGCAGAACGTCCACAATGATGCACTTGGCCAAAAAGGGCGTATGCGTTTTTTCCTGAATATATTCAGGAAAAAACGCATACGCCCTTTTTGGCCAACCAAGCAAGCTTGCAAAGGAAATCTGCACTACAATGAAGTCTCACTTCCCCCCGGTCAAAAGGGCCATCTGAAAAAAGTGTAAAATCCAGAAAGGCAGGACAGGCCATGGAGAACTGGGAGCCTTGTTATGCTGATGGGCGGGATGTAAACTGCCAACAGACACTCGGGAGAAGTGTATGGTGTTTCCTGAAACATCTAAAAAACAAAGCAACAGAGCCTAGGGCACTTCCACTTATGGTCCTATAGCTTAGGGAAATTAAAATCAAAAAGACACAGCCACCCCAATGTTTGGGACACCTCTGTTTACAAGAACCTCGTTTACCATACAAGTTCAATATCACAGAAAGTGAAAAATGGATAAAGAACTTGTGGTACTTACGTACAATGCAGTATCACTCAGCAGTGAAATCTATGTCATCAGGCCCGTAGCAGCACAATGAGTGGATTCAGGTACGATGATTCTAACTGAAATAAGTCACACAGAAAAAGAAACATCATAAGATATCAGTAATACACGGAATGTAAACTTGGCTACACAGGAACTGAATTACAGAACAGAACAGGGTCTCAAATTTAGAAAACCAACTTATGCTTGTTTAAGGGTAAAGGTGAGTTGGGGTGCTGCATAAAACCAGAGATTGAAATGAGCACAGATAAAGTTCCTTAAGCCAAATATGGAATAGACAAGAGCTACTCCTTGCTCAACGAAATGGACTCAACACCGCATATTAAACGCCTAAGAATGTACCTGACTCTTAAGTATCTTAAAACCTATGGATTGCTATGTCTCCGAAAGAGAATCAAGCATGTGTACAGGGACATAAACGCAGCAGTGATAGGATTGGAGAGGTTCGGTGAGCAAATGAAGACCCTTTGAAGTCATATTGCATGGTACCCATTCCACAGGTTTCAACTACCCAGGTTTAAGGTATTCTTCCTTCAGCTAAAACATGCATGTGGAACCTAGAGTATGATCAACCATGTGATCGGGAGACGTGTTCAAATATGTCTCAGTTTTCGTACCCTGGTACTCGGGTGCAACATTCCAGACGCTTTACTAACACTCTCCCGACTTGGAGAGTCAGTCCCTTTAACCTCCTGTTTGGCCCAGTTTGCAATTTCTGCGGAAGATGAACAGGAATAGCGAGAACCAATGAGAGACTAGCTGGAGGTGTCTGGACGGGCAAATTTAACTCTCATTTCCCACCAGGAAGAGGAAATAACCAAAGGCTCAGCGTGCCGTGCCGGAACCAGATTAGGGCCTGAAGCCATCCTGCGGTGTTGCGGCCAGCTCACAAGAAAACGAGTTGAAGAAAGGAGCTCAGGGGCACTGTAATTCACAAACCTGCAGAGTTATAAATGACAACTATCGTCCAAAAATATACTGAAGTAAGGCTGCCAAGAGGACTTGAAAGCGGGGCAGAATTGCAGGAAACCGATTTCAGGAGGTAGACTGGAATTGCATTGAAAGCATAGGAAAAGAGGCAGAACGTCCACAATGATGCACTTGGCCAAAAAGGGCGTATGCGTTTTTTCCTGAATATATTCAGGAAAGAACGCATACGCCCTTTTTGGCCAACCAAGCAAGCTTGCAAAGGAAATCTGCACGACAATGAAGTCTCACTTCCCCCCGGTCAAAAGGGCCATCTGAAAAAAGTGTAAAATCCAGAAAGGCAGGACAGGCCATGGAGAACTGGGAGCCTTGTTATGCTGATGGGCGGGATGTAAACTGCCAACAGACACTCGGGAGAAGTGTATGGTGTTTCCTGAAACATCTAAAAAACAAAGCAACAGAGCCTAGGCCACTTCCACTTATGGTCCTATAGCTTAGGGAAATTAAAATCAAAAAGACACAGCCACCCCAAAGTTTGGGACGCCTCTGTTTACAAGAACCTCGTTTACCGTACAAGTTCAATATCACAGAAAGTTAAAAAATGGATAAAGAACTTGTGGTACTTACGTACAATGCAGTATCACTCAGCAGTGAAATCTATGTCATCAGGCCCGTAGCAGCACAATGAGTGGATTCAGGTACGATGATTCTAACTGAAATAAGTCACACAGAAAAAGAAACATCATAAGATATCAGTAATACACGGAATGTAAACTTGGCTACACAGGAACTGAATTACAGAACAGAACAGGGTCTCAAATTTAGAAAACCAACTTATGCTTGTTTAAGGGTAAAGGTGAGTTGGGGTGCTGCATAAAACCAGAGATTGAAATGAGCACAGATAAAGTTCCTTAAGCCAAATATGGAATAGACAAGAGCTACTCCTTGCTCAACGAAATGGACTCAACACCGCATATTAAACGCCTAAGAATGTACCTGACTCTTAAGTATCTTAAAACGTATGGATTGCTATGTCTCCGAAAGAGAATCAAGCATGTGTACAGGGACATAAACGCAGCAGTGATAGGATTGGAGAGGTTCGGTGAGCAAATGAAGACCCTTTGAAGTCATATTGCATGGTACCCATTCCACAGGTTTCAACTACCCAGGTTTAAGGTATTCTTCCTTCAGCTAAAACATGCATGTGGAACCTAGAGTATGATCAACCATGTGATCGGGAGACGTGTTCAAATATGTCTCAGTTTTCGTACCCTGGTACTCGGGTGCAACATTCCAGACGCTTTACTAACACTCTCCCGACTTGGAGAGTCAGTCCCTTTAACCTCCTGTTTGGCCCAGTTTGCAATTTCTGCGGAAGATGAACAGGAATAGCGAGAACCAATGAGAGACTAGCTGGAGGTGTCTGGACGGGCAAATTTAACTCACATTTCCCACCAGGAAGAGGAAATAACCAAAGGCTCAGCGTGCCGTGCCGGAACCAGATTAGGGCCTGAAGCCATCCTGCGGTGTTGCGGCCAGCTCACAAGAAAACGAGTTGAAGAAAGGAGCTCAGGGGCACTGTAATTCACAAACCTGCAGAGTTATAAGTGACAACTATCGTCCAAAAATATACTGAAGTAAGGCTGCCAAGAGGACTTGAAAGCGGGGCAGAATTGCAGGAAACCGATTTCAGGAGGTAGACTGGAATTGCATTGAAAGCATAGGAAAAGAGGCAGAACGTCCACAATGATGCACTTGGCCAAAAAGGGCGTATGCGTTTTTTCCTGAATATATTCAGGAAAGAACGCATACGCCCTTTTTGGCCAACCAAGCAAGCTTGCAAAGGAAATCTGCACTACAATGAAGTCTCACTTCCCCCCGGTCAAAAGGGCCATCTGAAAAAAGTGTAAAATCCAGAAAGGCAGGACAGGCCATGGAGAACTGGGAGCCTTGTTATGCTGATGGGCGGGATGTAAACTGCCAACAGACACTCGGGAGAAGTGTATGGTGTTTCCTGAAACATCTAAAAAACAAAGCAACAGAGCCTAGGGCACTTCCACTTATGGTCCTATAGCTTAGGGAAATTAAAATCAAAAAGACACAGCCACCCCAAAGTTTGGGACGCCTCTGTTTACAAGAACCTCGTTTACCGTACAAGTTCAATATCACAGAAAGTTAAAAAATGGATAAAGAACTTGTGGTACTTACGTACAATGCAGTATCACTCAGCAGTGAAATCTATGCCATCAGGCCCGTAGCAGCACAATGAGTGGATTCAGGTACGATGATTCTAACTGAAATAAGTCACACAGAAAAAGAAACATCATAAGATATCAGTAATACACGGAATGTAAACTTGGCTACACAGGAACTGAATTACAGAACAGAACAGGGTCTCAAATTTAGAAAACCAACTTATGCTTGTTTAAGGGTAAAGGTGAGTTGGGGTGCTGCATAAAACCAGAGATTGAAATGAGCACAGATAAAGTTCCTTAAGCCAAATATGGAATAGACAAGAGCTACTCCTTGCTCAACGAAATGGACTCAACACCGCATATTAAACGCCTAAGAATGTACCTGACTCTTAAGTATCTTAAAACCTATGGATTGCTATGTCTCCGAAAGAGAATCAAGCATGTGTACAGGGACATAAACGCAGCAGTGATAGGATTGGAGAGGTTCGGTGAGCAAATGAAGACCCTTTGAAGTCATATTGCATGGTACCCATTCCACGGGTTTCAACTACCCAGGTTTAAGGTATTCTTCCTTCAGCTAAAACATGCATGTGGAACCTAGAGTATGATCAACCATGTGATCGGGAGACGTGTTCAAATATGTCTCAGTTTTCGTACCCTGGTACTCGGGTGCAACATTCCAGACGCTTTACTAACACTCTCCCGACTTGGAGAGTCAGTCCCTTTAACCTCCTGTTTGGCCCAGTTTGCAATTTCTGCGGAAGATGAACAGGAATAGCGAGAACCAATGAGAGACTAGCTGGAGGTGTCTGGACGGGCAAATTTAACTCTCATTTCCCACCAGGAAGAGGAAATAACCAAAGGCTCAGCGTGCCGTGCCGGAACCAGATTAGGGCCTGAAGCCATCCTGCGGTGTTGCGGCCAGCTCACAAGAAAACGAGTTGAAGAAAGGAGCTCAGGGGCACTGTAATTCACAAACCTGCAGAGTTATAAGTGACAACTATCGTCCAAAAATATACTGAAGTAAGGCTGCCAAGAGGACTTGAAAGCGGGGCAGAATTGCAGGAAACCGATTTCAGGAGGTAGACTGGAATTGCATTGAAAGCATAGGAAAAGAGGCAGAACGTCCACAATGATGCACTTGGCCAAAAAGGGCGTATGCGTTTTTTCCTGAATATATTCAGGAAAGAACGCATACGCCCTTTTTGGCCAACCAAGCAAGCTTGCAAAGGAAATCTGCACTACAATGAAGTCTCACTTCCCCCCGGTCAAAAGGGCCATCTGAAAAAAGTGTAAAATCCAGAAAGGCAGGACAGGCCATGGAGAACTGGGAGCCTTGTTATGCTGATGGGCGGGATGTAAACTGCCAACAGACACTCGGGAGAAGTGTATGCTGTTTCCTGAAACATCTAAAAAACAAAGCAACAGAGCCTAGGGCACTTCCACTTATGGTCCTATAGCTTAGGGAAATTAAAATCAAAAAGACACAGCCACCCCAATGTTTGGGACGCCTCTGTTTACAAGAACCTCGTTTACCGTACAAGTTCAATATCACAGAAAGTGAAAAATGGATAAAGAACTTGTGGTACTTACGTACAATGCAGTATCACTCAGCAGTGAAATCTATGCCATCAGGCCCGTAGCAGCACAATGAGTGGATTCAGGTACGATGATTCTAACTGAAATAAGTCACACAGAAAAAGAAACATCATAAGATATCAGTAATACACGGAATGTAAACTTGGCTACACAGGAACTGAATTACAGAACAGAACAGGGTCTCAAATTTAGAAAACCAACTTATGCTTGTTTAAGGGTAAAGGTGAGTTGGGGTGCTGCATAAAACCAGAGATTGAAATGAGCACAGATAAAGTTCCTTAAGCCAAATATGGAATAGACAAGAGCTACTCCTTGCTCAACGAAATGGACTCAACACCGCATATTAAACGCCTAAGAATGTACCTGACTCTTAAGTATCTTAAAACCTATGGATTGCTATGTCTCCGAAAGAGAATCAAGCATGTGTACAGGGACATAAACGCAGCAGTGATAGGATTGGAGAGGTTCGGTGAGCAAATGAAGACCCTTTGAAGTCATATTGCATGGTACCCATTCCACGGGTTTCAACTACCCAGGTTTAAGGTATTCTTCCTTCAGCTAAAACATGCATGTGGAACCTAGAGTATGATCAACCATGTGAGCGGGAGACGTGTTCAAATATGTCTCAGTTTTCGTACCCTGGTACTCGGGTGCAACATTCCAGACGCTTTACTAACACTCTCCCGACTTGGAGAGTCAGTCCCTTTAACCTCCTGTTTGGCCCAGTTTGCAATTTCTGCGGAAGATGAACAGGAATAGCGAGAACCAATGAGAGACTAGCTGGAGGTGTCTGGACGGGCAAATTTAACTCTCATTTCCCACCAGGAAGAGGAAATAACCAAAGGCTCAGCGTGCCGTGCCGGAACCAGATTAGGGCCTGAAGCCATCCTGCGGTGTTGCGGCCAGCTCACAAGAAAACGAGTTGAAGAAAGGAGCTCAGGGGCACTGTAATTCACAAACCTGCAGAGTTATAAGTGACAACTATCGTCCAAAAATATACTGAAGTAAGGCTGCCAAGAGGACTTGAAAGCGGGGCAGAATTGCAGGAAACCGATTTCAGGAGGTAGACTGGAATTGCATTGAAAGCATAGGAAAAGAGGCAGAACGTCCACAATGATGCACTTGGCCAAAAAGGGCGTATGCGTTTTTTCCTGAATATATTCAGGAAAAAACGCATACGCCCTTTTTGGCCAACCAAGCAAGCTTGCAAAGGAAATCTGCACTACAATGAAGTCTCACTTCCCCCCGGTCAAAAGGGCCATCTGAAAAAAGTGTAAAATCCAGAAAGGCAGGACAGGCCATGGAGAACTGGGAGCCTTGTTATGCTGATGGGCGGGATGTAAACTGCCAACAGACACTCGGGAGAAGTGTATGGTGTTTCCTGAAACATCTAAAAAACAAAGCAACAGAGCCTAGGGCACTTCCACTTATGGTCCTATAGCTTAGGGAAATTAAAATCAAAAAGACACAGCCACCCCAATGTTTGGGACACCTCTGTTTACAAGAACCTCGTTTACCGTACAAGTTCAATATCACAGAAAGTGAAAAATGGATAAAGAACTTGTGGTACTTACGTACAATGCAGTATCACTCAGCAGTGAAATCTATGCCATCAGGCCCGTAGCAGCACAATGAGTGGATTCAGGTACGATGATTCTAACTGAAATAAGTCACACAGAAAAAGAAACATCATAAGATATCAGTAATACACGGAATGTAAACTTGGCTACACAGGAACTGAATTACAGAACAGAACAGGGTCTCAAATTTAGAAAACCAACTTATGCTTGTTTAAGGGTAAAGGTGAGTTGGGGTGCTGCATAAAACCAGAGATTGAAATGAGCACAGATAAAGTTCCTTAAGCCAAATATGGAATAGACAAGAGCTACTCCTTGCTCAACGAAATGGACTCAACACCGCATATTAAACGCCTAAGAATGTACCTGACTCTTAAGTATCTTAAAACCTATGGATTGCTATGTCTCCGAAAGAGAATCAAGCATGTGTACAGGGACATAAACGCAGCAGTGATAGGATTGGAGAGGTTCGGTGAGCAAATGAAGACCCTTTGAAGTCATATTGCATGGTACCCATTCCACAGGTTTCAACTACCCAGGTTTAAGGTATTCTTCCTTCAGCTAAAACATGCATGTGGAACCTAGAGTATGATCAACCATGTGATCGGGAGACGTGTTCAAATATGTCTCAGTTTTCGTACCCTGGTACTCGGGTGCAACATTCCAGACGCTTTACTAACACTCTCCCGACTTGGAGAGTCAGTCCCTTTAACCTCCTGTTTGGCCCAGTTTGCAATTTCTGCGGAAGATGAACAGGAATAGCGAGAACCAATGAGAGACTAGCTGGAGGTGTCTGGACGGGCAAATTTAACTCTCATTTCCCACCAGGAAGAGGAAATAACCAAAGGCTCAGCGTGCCGTGCCGGAACCAGATTAGGGCCTGAAGCCATCCTGCGGTGTTGCGGCCAGCTCACAAGAAAACGAGTTGAAGAAAGGAGCTCAGGGGCACTGTAATTCACAAACCTGCAGAGTTATAAATGACAACTATCGTCCAAAAATATACTGAAGTAAGGCTGCCAAGAGGACTTGAAAGCGGGGCAGAATTGCAGGAAACCGATTTCAGGAGGTAGACTGGAATTGCATTGAAAGCATAGGAAAAGAGGCAGAACGTCCACAATGATGCACTTGGCCAAAAAGGGCGTATGCGTTTTTTCCTGAATATATTCAGGAAAAAACGCATACGCCCTTTTTGGCCAACCAAGCAAGCTTGCAAAGGAAATCTGCACTACAATGAAGTCTCACTTCCCCCCGGTCAAAAGGGCCATCTGAAAAAAGTGTAAAATCCAGAAAGGCAGGACAGGCCATGGAGAACTGGGAGCCTTGTTATGCTGATGGGCGGGATGTAAACTGCCAACAGACACTCGGGAGAAGTGTATGGTGTTTCCTGAAACATCTAAAAAACAAAGCAACAGAGCCTAGGGCACTTCCACTTATGGTCCTATAGCTTAGGGAAATTAAAATCAAAAAGACACAGCCACCCCAATGTTTGGGACGCCTCTGTTTACAAGAACCTCGTTTACCGTACAAGTTCAATATCACAGAAAGTGAAAAATGGATAAAGAACTTGTGGTACTTACGTACAATGCAGTATCACTCAGCAGTGAAATCTATGCCATCAGGCCCGTAGCAGCACAATGAGTGGATTCAGGTACGATGATTCTAACTGAAATAAGTCACACAGAAAAAGAAACATCATAAGATATCAGTAATACACGGAATGTAAACTTGGCTACACAGGAACTGAATTACAGAACAGAACAGGGTCTCAAATTTAGAAAACCAACTTATGCTTGTTTAAGGGTAAAGGTGAGTTGGGGTGCTGCATAAAACCAGAGATTGAAATGAGCACAGATAAAGTTCCTTAAGCCAAATATGGAATAGACAAGAGCTACTCCTTGCTCAACGAAATGGACTCAACACCGCATATTAAACGCCTAAGAATGTACCTGACTCTTAAGTATCTTAAAACCTATGGATTGCTATGTCTCCGAAAGAGAATCAAGCATGTGTACAGGGACATAAACGCAGCAGTGATAGGATTGGAGAGGTTCGGTGAGCAAATGAAGACCCTTTGAAGTCATATTGCATGGTACCCATTCCACGGGTTTCAACTACCCAGGTTTAAGGTATTCTTCCTTCAGCTAAAACATGCATGTGGAACCTAGAGTATGATCAACCATGTGATCGGGAGACGTGTTCAAATATGTCTCAGTTTTTGTACCCTGGTACTCGGGTGCAACATTCCAGACGCTTTACTAACACTCTCCCGACTTGGAGAGTCAGTCCCTTTAACCTCCTGTTTGGCCCAGTTTGCAATTTCTGCGGAAGATGAACAGGAATAGCGAGAACCAATGAGAGACTAGCTGGAGATGTCTGGACGGGCAAATTTAACTCTCATTTCCCACCAGGAAGAGGAAATAACCAAAGGCTCAGCGTGCCGTGCCGGAACCAGATTAGGGCCTGAAGCCATCCTGCGGTGTTGCGGCCAGCTCACAAGAAAACGAGTTGAAGAAAGGAGCTCAGGGGCACTGTAATTCACAAACCTGCAGAGTTATAAATGAAAACTATCGTCCAAAAATATACTGAAGTAAGGCTGCCAAGAGGACTTGAAAGCGGGGCAGAATTGCAGGAAACCGATTTCAGGAGGTAGACTGGAATTGCATTGAAAGCATAGGAAAAGAGGCAGAACGTCCACAATGATGCACTTGGCCAAAAAGGGCGTATGCGTTTTTTCCTGAATATATTCAGGAAAGAACGCATACGCCCTTTTTGGCCAACCAAGCAAGCTTGCAAAGGAAATCTGCACTACAATGAAGTCTCACTTCCCCCCGGTCAAAAGGGCCATCTGAAAAAAGTGTAAAATCCAGAAAGGCAGGACAGGCCATGGAGAACTGGGAGCCTTGTTATGCTGATGGGCGGGATGTAAACTGCCAACAGACACTCGGGAGAAGTGTATGGTGTTTCCTGAAACATCTAAAAAACAAAGCAACAGAGCCTAGGGCACTTCCACTTATGGTCCTATAGCTTAGGGAAATTAAAATCAAAAAGACACAGCCACCCCAAAGTTTGGGACGCCTCTGTTTACAAGAACCTCGTTTACCGTACAAGTTCAATATCACAGAAAGTGAAAAATGGATAAAGAACTTGTGGTACTTACGTACAATGCAGTATCACTCAGCAGTGAAATCTATGTCATCAGGCCCATAGCAGCACAATGAGTGGATTCAGGTACGATGATTCTAACTGAAATAAGTCACACAGAAAAAGAAACATCATAAGATATCAGTAATACACGGAATGTAAACTTGGCTACACAGGAACTGAATTACAGAACAGAACAGGGTCTCAAATTTAGAAAACCAACTTATGCTTGTTTAAGGGTAAAGGTGAGTTGGGGTGCTGCATAAAACCAGAGATTGAAATGAGCACAGATAAAGTTCCTTAAGCCAAATATGGAATAGACAAGAGCTACTCCTTGCTCAACGAAATGGACTCAACACCGCATATTAAACGCCTAAGAATGTACCTGACTCTTAAGTATCTTAAAACGTATGGATTGCTATGTCTCCGAAAGAGAATCAAGCATGTGTACAGGGACATAAACGCAGCAGTGATAGGATTGGAGAGGTTCGGTGAGCAAATGAAGACCCTTTGAAGTCATATTGCATGGTACCCATTCCACAGGTTTCAACTACCCAGGTTTAAGGTATTCTTCCTTCAGCTAAAACATGCATGTGGAACCTAGAGTATGATCAACCATGTGATCGGGAGACGTGTTCAAATATGTCTCAGTTTTCGTACCCTGGTACTCGGGTGCAACATTCCAGACGCTTTACTAACACTCTCCCGACTTGGAGAGTCAGTCCCTTTAACCTCCTGTTTGGCCCAGTTTGCAATTTCTGCGGAAGATGAACAGGAATAGCGAGAACCAATGAGAGACTAGCTGGAGGTGTCTGGACGGGCAAATTTAACTCTCATTTCCCACCAGGAAGAGGAAATAACCAAAGGCTCAGCGTGCCGTGCCGGAACCAGATTAGGGCCTGAAGCCATCCTGCGGTGTTGCGGCCAGCTCACAAGAAAACGAGTTGAAGAAAGGAGCTCAGGGGCACTGTAATTCACAAACCTGCAGAGTTATAAATGACAACTATCGTCCAAAAATATACTGAAGTAAGGCTGCCAAGAGGACTTGAAAGCGGGGCAGAATTGCAGGAAACCGATTTCAGGAGGTAGACTGGAATTGCATTGAAAGCATAGGAAAAGAGGCAGAACGTCCACAATGATGCACTTGGCCAAAAAGGGCGTATGCGTTTTTTCCTGAATATATTCAGGAAAAAACGCATACGCCCTTTTTGGCCAACCAAGCAAGCTTGCAAAGGAAATCTGCACGACAATGAAGTCTCACTTCCCCCCGGTCAAAAGGGCCATCTGAAAAAAGTGTAAAATCCAGAAAGGCAGGACAGGCCATGGAGAACTGGGAGCCTTGTTATGCTGATGGGCGGGATGTAAACTGCCAACAGACACTCGGGAGAAGTGTATGGTGTTTCCTGAAACATCTAAAAAACAAAGCAACAGAGCCTAGGGCACTTCCACTTATGGTCCTATAGCTTAGGGAAATTAAAATCAAAAAGACACAGCCACCCCAATGTTTGGGACGCCTCTGTTTACAAGAACCTCGTTTACCGTACAAGTTCAATATCACAGAAAGTGAAAAATGGATAAAGAACTTGTGGTACTTACGTACAATGCAGTATCACTCAGCAGTGAAATCTATGCCATCAGGCCCGTAGCAGCACAATGAGTGGATTCAGGTACGATGATTCTAACTGAAATAAGTCACACAGAAAAAGAAACATCATAAGATATCAGTAATACACGGAATGTAAACTTGGCTACACAGGAACTGAATTAC
>NW_027208046.1:0-20248 GCF_963455315.2 Globicephala melas | reverse complement strand
GGCCTGTCCTGCCTTTCTGGATTTTACACTTTTTTCAGATGGCCCTTTTGACCGGGGGGAAGTGAGACTTCATTGTAGTGCAGATTTCCTTTGCAAGCTTGCTTGGTTGGCCAAAAAGGGCGTATGCGTTTTTTCCTGAATATATTCAGGAAAAAACGCATACGCCCTTTTTGGCCAAGTGCATCATTGTGGACGTTCTGCCTCTTTTCCTATGCTTTCAATGCAATTCCAGTCTACCTCCTGAAATCGGTTTCCTGCAATTCTGCCCCGCTTTCAAGTCCTCTTGGCAGCCTTACTTCAGTATATTTTTGGACGATAGTTGTCATTTATAACTCTGCAGGTTTGTGAATTACAGTGCCCCTGAGCTCCTTTCTTCAACTCGTTTTCTTGTGAGCTGGCCGCAACACCGCAGGATGGCTTCAGGCCCTAATCTGGTTCCGGCACGGCACGCTGAGCCTTTGGTTATTTCCTCTTCCTGGTGGGAAATGAGAGTTAAATTTGCCCGTCCAGACACCTCCAGCTAGTCTCTCATTGGTTCTCGCTATTCCCGTTCATCTTCCGCAGAAATTGCAAACTGGGCCAAACAGGAGGTTAAAGGGACTGACTCTCCAAGTCGGGAGAGTGTTAGTAAAGCGTCTGGAATGTTGCACCCGAGTACCAGGGTACGAAAACTGAGACATATTTGAACACGTCTCCCGATCACATGGTTGATCATACTCTAGGTTCCACATGCATGTTTTAGCTGAAGGAAGAATACCTTAAACCTGGGTAGTTGAAACCCGTGGAATGGGTACCATGCAATATGACTTCAAAGGGTCTTCATTTGCTCACCGAACCTCTCCAATCCTATCACTGCTGCGTTTATGTCCCTGTACACATGCTTGATTCTCTTTCGGAGACATAGCAATCCATAGGTTTTAAGATACTTAAGAGTCAGGTACATTCTTAGGCGTTTAATATGCGGTGTTGAGTCCATTTCGTTGAGCAAGGAGTAGCTCTTGTCTATTCCATATTTGGCTTAAGGAACTTTATCTGTGCTCATTTCAATCTCTGGTTTTATGCAGCACCCCAACTCACCTTTACCCTTAAACAAGCATAAGTTGGTTTTCTAAATTTGAGACCCTGTTCTGTTCTGTAATTCAGTTCCTGTGTAGCCAAGTTTATATTCCGTGTATTACTGATATCTTATGATGTTTCTTTTTCTGTGTGACTTATTTCAGTTAGAATCATCGTACCTGAATCCACTCATTGTGCTGCTACGGGCCTGATGACATAGATTTCACTGCTGAGTGATACTGCATTGTACGTAAGTACCACAAGTTCTTTATCCATTTTTCACTTTCTGTGATATTGAACTTGTACGGTAAACGAGGTTCTTGTAAACAGAGGCGTCCCAAACATTGGGGTGGCTGTGTCTTTTTGATTTTAATTTCCCTAAGCTATAGGACCATAAGTGGAAGTGCCCTAGGCTCTGTTGCTTTGTTTTTTAGATGTTTCAGGAAACACCATACACTTCTCCCGAGTGTCTGTTGGCAGTTTACATCCCGCCCATCAGCATAACAAGGCTCCCAGTTCTCCATGGCCTGTCCTGCCTTTCTGGATTTTACACTTTTTTCAGATGGCCCTTTTGACCGGGGGGAAGTGAGACTTCATTGTAGTGCAGATTTCCTTTGCAAGCTTGCTTGGTTGGCCAAAAAGGGCGTATGCGTTTTTTCCTGAATATATTCAGGAAAAAACGCATACGCCCTTTTTGGCCAAGTGCATCATTGTGGACGTTCTGCCTCTTTTCCTATGCTTTCAATGCAATTCCAGTCTACCTCCTGAAATCGGTTTCCTGCAATTCTGCCCCGCTTTCAAGTCCTCTTGGCAGCCTTACTTCAGTATATTTTTGGACGATAGCTGTCATTTATAACTCTGCAGGTTTGTGAATTACAGTGCCCCTGAGCTCCTTTCTTCAACTCGCTTTCTTGTGAGCTGGCCGCAACACCGCAGGATGGCTTCAGGCCCTAATCTGGTTCCGGCACGGCACGCTGAGCCTTTGGTTATTTCCTCTTCCTGGTGGGAAATGAGAGTTAAATTTGCCCGTCCAGACACCTCCAGCTAGTCTCTCATTGGTTCTCGCTATTCCTGTTCATCTTCCGCAGAAATTGCAAACTGGGCCAAACAGGAGGTTAAAGGGACAGACTCTCCAAGTCGGGAGAGTGTTAGTAAAGCGTCTGGAATGTTGCACCCGAGTACCAGGGTACGAAAACTGAGACATATTTGAACACGTCTCCCGATCACATGGTTGATCATACTCTAGGTTCCACATGCATGTTTTAGCTGAAGGAAGAATACCTTAAACCTGGGTAGTTGAAACCCGTGGAATGGGTACCATGCAATATGACTTCAAAGGGTCTTCATTTGCTCACCGAACCTCTCCAATCCTATCACTGCTGCGTTTATGTCCCTGTACACATGCTTGATTCTCTTTCGGAGACATAGCAATCCATAGGTTTTAAGATACTTAAGAGTCAGGTACATTCTTAGGCGTTTAATATGCGGTGTTGAGTCCATTTCGTTGAGCAAGGAGTAGCTCTTGTCTATTCCATATTTGGTTTAAGGAACTTTATCTGTGCTCATTTCAATCTCTGGTTTTATGCAGCACCCCAACTCACCTTTACCCTTAAACAAGCATAAGTTGGTTTTCTAAATTTGAGACCCTGTTCTGTTCTGTAATTCAGTTCCTGTGTAGCCAAGTTTACATTCCGTGTATTACTGATATCTTATGATGTTTCTTTTTCTGTGTGACTTATTTCAGTTAGAATCATTGTACCTGAATCCACTCATTGTGCTGCTACGGGCCTGATGACATAGATTTCACTGCTGAGTGATACTGCATTGTACGTAAGTACCACAAGTTCTTTATCCATTTTTCACTTTCTGTGATATTGAACTTGTACGGTAAACGAGGTTCTTGTAAACAGAGGCGTCCCAAACTTTGGGGTGGCTGTGTCTTTTTGATTTTAATTTCCCTAAGCTATAGGACCATAAGTGGAAGTGCCCTAGGCTCTGTTGCTTTGTTTTTTAGATGTTTCAGGAAACACCATACACTTCTCCGGAGTGTCTGTTGGCAATTTACATCCCGCCCATCAGCATAACAAGGCTCCCAGTTCTCCATGGCCTGTCCTGCCTTTCTGGATTTTACACTTTTTTCAGATGGCCCTTTTGACCGGGGGGAAGTGAGACTTCATTGTAGTGCAGATTTCCTTTGCAAGCTTGCTTGGTTGGCCAAAAAGGGCGTATGCGTTTTTTCCTGAATATATTCAGGAAAAAACGCATACGCCCTTTTTGGCCAAGTGCATCATTGTGGACGTTCTGCCTCTTTTCCTATGCTTTCAATGCAATTCCAGTCTACCTCCTGAAATCGGTTTCCTGCAATTCTGCCCCGCTTTCAAGTCCTCTTGGCAGCCTTACTTCAGTATATTTTTGGACGATAGTTGTCATTTATAACTCTGCAGGTTTGTGAATTACAGTGCCCCTGAGCTCCTTTCTTCAACTCGTTTTCTTGTGAGCTGGCCGCAACACCGCAGGATGGCTTCAGGCCCTAATCTGGTTCCGGCACGGCACGCTGAGCCTTTGGTTATTTCCTCTTCCTGGTGGGAAATGAGAGTTAAATTTGCCCGTCCAGACACCTCCAGCTAGTCTCTCATTGGTTCTCGCTATTCCCGTTCATCTTCCGCAGAAATTGCAAACTGGGCCAAACAGGAGGTTAAAGGGACTGACTCTCCAAGTCGGGAGAGTGTTAGTAAAGCGTCTGGAATGTTGCACCCGAGTACCAGGGTACGAAAACTGAGACATATTTGAACACGTCTCCCGATCACATGGTTGATCATACTCTAGGTTCCACATGCATGTTTTAGCTGAAGGAAGAATACCTTAAACCTGGGTAGTTGAAACCCGTGGAATGGGTACCATGCAATATGACTTCAAAGGGTCTTCATTTGCTCACCGAACCTCTCCAATCCTATCACTGCTGCGTTTATGTCCCTGTACACATGCTTGATTCTCTTTCGGAGACATAGCAATCCATAGGTTTTAAGATACTTAAGAGTCAGGTACATTCTTAGGCGTTTAATATGCGGTGTTGAGTCCATTTCGTTGAGCAAGGAGTAGCTCTTGTCTATTCCATATTTGGCTTAAGGAACTTTATCTGTGCTCATTTCAATCTCTGGTTTTATGCAGCACCCCAACTCACCTTTACCCTTAAACAAGCATAAGTTGGTTTTCTAAATTTGAGACCCTGTTCTGTTCTGTAATTCAGTTCCTGTGTAGCCAAGTTTACATTCCGTGTATTACTGATATCTTATGATGTTTCTTTTTCTGTGTGACTTATTTCAGTTAGAATCATCGTACCTGAATCCACTCATTGTGCTGCTACGGGCCTGATGACATAGATTTCACTGCTGAGTGATACTGCATTGTACGTAAGTACCACAAGTTCTTTATCCATTTTTCACTTTCTGTGATATTGAACTTGTACGGTAAACGAGGTCCTTGTAAACAGAGGCGTCCCAAACATTGGGGTGGCTGTGTCTTTTTGATTTTAATTTCCCTAAGCTATAGGACCATAAGTGGAAGTGCCCTAGGCTCTGTTGCTTTGTTTTTTAGATGTTTCAGGAAACACCATACACTTCTCCCGAGTGTCTGTTGGCAGTTTACATCCCGCCCATCAGCATAACAAGGCTCCCAGTTCTCCATGGCCTGTCCTGCCTTTCTGGATTTTACACTTTTTTCAGATGGCCCTTTTGACCGGGGGGAAGTGAGACTTCATTGTAGTGCAGATTTCCTTTGCAAGCTTGCTTGGTTGGCCAAAAAGGGCGTATGCGTTTTTTCCTGAATATATTCAGGAAAAAACGCATACGCCCTTTTTGGCCAAGTGCATCATTGTGGACGTTCTGCCTCTTTTCCTATGCTTTCAATGCAATTCCAGTCTACCTCCTGAAATCGGTTTCCTGCAATTCTGCCCCGCTTTCAAGTCCTCTTGGCAGCCTTACTTCAGTATATTTTTGGACGATAGCTGTCATTTATAACTCTGCAGGTTTGTGAATTACAGTGCCCCTGAGCTCCTTTCTTCAACTCGCTTTCTTGTGAGCTGGCCGCAACACCGCAGGATGGCTTCAGGCCCTAATCTGGTTCCGGCACGGCACGCTGAGCCTTTGGTTATTTCCTCTTCCTGGTGGGAAATGAGAGTTAAATTTGCCCGTCCAGACACCTCCAGCTAGTCTCTCATTGGTTCTCGCTATTCCTGTTCATCTTCCGCAGAAATTGCAAACTGGGCCAAACAGGAGGTTAAAGGGACTGACTCTCCAAGTCGGGAGAGTGTTAGTAAAGCGTCTGGAATGTTGCACCCGAGTACCAGGGTACGAAAACTGAGACATATTTGAACACGTCTCCCGATCACATGGTTGATCATACTCTAGGTTCCACATGCATGTTTTAGCTGAAGGAAGAATACCTTAAACCTGGGTAGTTGAAACCCGTGGAATGGGTACCATGCAATATGACTTCAAAGGGTCTTCATTTGCTCACCGAACCTCTCCAATCCTATCACTGCTGCGTTTATGTCCCTGTACACATGCTTGATTCTCTTTCGGAGACATAGCAATCCATAGGTTTTAAGATACTTAAGAGTCAGGTACATTCTTAGGCGTTTAATATGCGGTGTTGAGTCCATTTCGTTGAGCAAGGAGTAGCTCTTGTCTATTCCATATTTGGCTTAAGGAACTTTATCTGTGCTCATTTCAATCTCTGGTTTTATGCAGCACCCCAACTCACCTTTACCCTTAAACAAGCATAAGTTGGTTTTCTAAATTTGAGACCCTGTTCTGTTCTGTAATTCAGTTCCTGTGTAGCCAAGTTTACATTCCGTGTATTACTGATATCTTATGATGTTTCTTTTTCTGTGTGACTTATTTCAGTTAGAATCATCGTACCTGAATCCACTCATTGTGCTGCTACGGGCCTGATGACATAGATTTCACTGCTGAGTGATACTGCATTGTACGTAAGTACCACAAGTTCTTTATCCATTTTTCACTTTCTGTGATATTGAACTTGTACGGTAAACGAGGTCCTTGTAAACAGAGGCGTCCCAAACATTGGGGTGGCTGTGTCTTTTTGATTTTAATTTCCCTAAGCTATAGGACCATAAGTGGAAGTGCCCTAGGCTCTGTTGCTTTGTTTTTTAGATGTTTCAGGAAACACCATACACTTCTCCCGAGTGTCTGTTGGCAGTTTACATCCCGCCCATCAGCATAACAAGGCTCCCAGTTCTCCATGGCCTGTCCTGCCTTTCTGGATTTTACACTTTTTTCAGATGGCCCTTTTGACCGGGGGGAAGTGAGACTTCATTGTAGTGCAGATTTCCTTTGCAAGCTTGCTTGGTTGGCCAAAAAGGGCGTATGCGTTTTTTCCTGAATATATTCAGGAAAAAACGCATACGCACTTTTTGGCCAAGTGCATCATTGTGGACGTTCTGCCTCTTTTCCTATGCTTTCAATGCAATTCCAGTCTACCTCCTGAAATCGGTTTCCTGCAATTCTGCCCCGCTTTCAAGTCCTCTTGGCAGCCTTACTTCAGTATATTTTTGGACGATAGCTGTCATTTATAACTCTGCAGGTTTGTGAATTACAGTGCCCCTGAGCTCCTTTCTTCAACTCGCTTTCTTGTGAGCTGGCCGCAACACCGCAGGATGGCTTCAGGCCCTAATCTGGTTCCGGCACGGCACGCTGAGCCTTTGGTTATTTCCTCTTCCTGGTGGGAAATGAGAGTTAAATTTGCCCGTCCAGACACCTCCAGCTAGTCTCTCATTGGTTCTCGCTATTCCCGTTCATCTTCCGCAGAAATTGCAAACTGGGCCAAACAGGAGGTTAAAGGGACAGACTCTCCAAGTCGGGAGAGTGTTAGTAAAGCGTCTGGAATGTTGCACCCGAGTACCAGGGTACGAAAACTGAGACATATTTGAACACGTCTCCCGATCACATGGTTGATCATACTCTAGGTTCCACATGCATGTTTTAGCTGAAGGAAGAATACCTTAAACCTGGGTAGTTGAAACCCGTGGAATGGGTACCATGCAATATGACTTCAAAGGGTCTTCATTTGCTCACCGAACCTCTCCAATCCTATCACTGCTGCGTTTATGTCCCTGTACACATGCTTGATTCTCTTTCGGAGACATAGCAATCCATAGGTTTTAAGATACTTAAGAGTCAGGTACATTCTTAGGCGTTTAATATGCGGTGTTGAGTCCATTTCGTTGAGCAAGGAGTAGCTCTTGTCTATTCCATATTTGGCTTAAGGAACTTTATCTGTGCTCATTTCAATCTCTGGTTTTATGCAGCACCCCAACTCACCTTTACCCTTAAACAAGCATAAGTTGGTTTTCTAAATTTGAGACCCTGTTCTGTTCTGTAATTCAGTTCCTGTTTAGCCAAGTTTACATTCCGTGTATTACTGATATCTTATGATGTTTCTTTTTCTGTGTGACTTATTTCAGTTAGAATCATCGTACCTGAATCCACTCATTGTGCTGCTACGGGCCTGATGACATAGATTTCACTGCTGAGTGATACTGCATTGTACGTAAGTACCACAAGTTCTTTATCCATTTTTCACTTTCTGTGATATTGAACTTGTACGGTAAACGAGGTTCTTGTAAACAGAGGCGTCCCAAACTTTGGGGTGGCTGTGTCTTTTTGATTTTAATTTCCCTAAGCTATAGGACCATAAGTGGAAGTGCCCTAGGCTCTGTTGCTTTGTTTTTTAGATGTTTCAGGAAACACCATACACTTCTCCCGAGTGTCTGTTGGCAATTTACATCCCGCCCATCAGCATAACAAGGCTCCCAGTTCTCCATGGCCTGTCCTGCCTTTCTGGATTTTACACTTTTTTCAGATGGCCCTTTTGACCGGGGGGAAGTGAGACTTCATTGTAGTGCAGATTTCCTTTGCAAGCTTGCTTGGTTGGCCAAAAAGGGCGTATGCGTTTTTTCCTGAATATATTCAGGAAAAAACGCATACGCCCTTTTTGGCCAAGTGCATCATTGTGGACGTTCTGCCTCTTTTCCTATGCTTTCAATGCAATTCCAGTCTACCTCCTGAAATCGGTTTCCTGCAATTCTGCCCCGCTTTCAAGTCCTCTTGGCAGCCTTACTTCAGTATATTTTTGGACGATAGTTGTCATTTATAACTCTGCAGGTTTGTGAATTACAGTGCCCCTGAGCTCCTTTCTTCAACTCGTTTTCTTGTGAGCTGGCCGCAACACCGCAGGATGGCTTCAGGCCCTAATCTGGTTCCGGCACGGCACGCTGAGCCTTTGGTTATTTCCTCTTCCTGGTGGGAAATGAGAGTTAAATTTGCCCGTCCAGACACCTCCAGCTAGTCTCTCATTGGTTCTCGCTATTCCCGTTCATCTTCCGCAGAAATTGCAAACTGGGCCAAACAGGAGGTTAAAGGGACTGACTCTCCAAGTCGGGAGAGTGTTAGTAAAGCGTCTGGAATGTTGCACCCGAGTACCAGGGTACGAAAACTGAGACATATTTGAACACGTCTCCCGATCACATGGTTGATCATACTCTAGGTTCCACATGCATGTTTTAGCTGAAGGAAGAATACCTTAAACCTGGGTAGTTGAAACCCGTGGAATGGGTACCATGCAATATGACTTCAAAGGGTCTTCATTTGCTCACCGAACCTCTCCAATCCTATCACTGCTGCGTTTATGTCCCTGTACACATGCTTGATTCTCTTTCGGAGACATAGCAATCCATAGGTTTTAAGATACTTAAGAGTCAGGTACATTCTTAGGCGTTTAATATGCGGTGTTGAGTCCATTTCGTTGAGCAAGGAGTAGCTCTTGTCTATTCCATATTTGGCTTAAGGAACTTTATCTGTGCTCATTTCAATCTCTGGTTTTATGCAGCACCCCAACTCACCTTTACCCTTAAACAAGCATAAGTTGGTTTTCTAAATTTGAGACCCTGTTCTGTTCTGTAATTCAGTTCCTGTGTAGCCAAGTTTACATTCCGTGTATTACTGATATCTTATGATGTTTCTTTTTCTGTGTGACTTATTTCAGTTAGAATCATCGTACCTG
Organism: Globicephala melas; assembly: GCF_963455315.2. NCBI lineage: Eukaryota > Metazoa > Chordata > Mammalia > Artiodactyla > Delphinidae > Globicephala > Globicephala melas. The sequence goes on along the minus strand of NW_027208046.1, from coordinate 11,110 downwards.
AATCCACTCATTGTGCTGCTACGGGCCTGATGACATAGATTTCACTGCTGAGTGATACTGCATTGTACGTAAGTACCACAAGTTCTTTATCCATTTTTCACTTTCTGTGATATTGAACTTGTACGGTAAACGAGGTTCTTGTAAACAGAGGCGTCCCAAACTTTGGGGTGGCTGTGTCTTTTTGATTTTAATTTCCCTAAGCTATAGGACCATAAGTGGAAGTGCCCTAGGCTCTGTTGCTTTGTTTTTTAGATGTTTCAGGAAACACCATACACTTCTCCCGAGTGTCTGTTGGCAGTTTACATCCCGCCCATCAGCATAACAAGGCTCCCAGTTCTCCATGGCCTGTCCTGCCTTTCTGGATTTTACACTTTTTTCAGATGGCCCTTTTGACCGGGGGGGAAGTGAGACTTCATTGTAGTGCAGATTTCCTTTGCAAGCTTGCTTGGTTGGCCAAAAAGGGCGTATGCGTGTTTTCCTGAATATATTCAGGAAAACACGCATACGCCCTTTTTGGCCAAGTGCATCATTGTGGACGTTCTGCCTCTTTTCCTATGCTTTCAATGCAATTCCAGTCTACCTCCTGAAATCGGTTTCCTGCAATTCTGCCCCGCTTTCAAGTCCTCTTGGCAGCCTTACTTCAGTATATTTTTGGACGATAGTTGTCATTTATAACTCTGCAGGTTTGTGAATTACAGTGCCCCTGAGCTCCTTTCTTCAACTCGTTTTCTTGTGAGCTGGCCGCAACACCGCAGGATGGCTTCAGGCCCTAATCTGGTTCCGGCACGGCACGCTGAGCCTTTGGTTATTTCCTCTTCCTGGTGGGAAATGAGAGTTAAATTTGCCCGTCCAGACACCTCCAGCTAGTCTCTCATTGGTTCTCGCTATTCCCGTTCATCTTCCGCAGAAATTGCAAACTGGGCCAAACAGGAGGTTAAAGGGACTGACTCTCCAAGTCGGGAGAGTGTTAGTAAAGCGTCTGGAATGTTGCACCCGAGTACCAGGGTACGAAAACTGAGACATATTTGAACACGTCTCCCGATCACATGGTTGATCATACTCTAGGTTCCACATGCATGTTTTAGCTGAAGGAAGAATACCTTAAACCTGGGTAGTTGAAACCCGTGGAATGGGTACCATGCAATATGACTTCAAAGGGTCTTCATTTGCTCACCGAACCTCTCCAATCCTATCACTGCTGCGTTTATGTCCCTGTACACATGCTTGATTCTCTTTCGGAGACATAGCAATCCATAGGTTTTAAGATACTTAAGAGTCAGGTACATTCTTAGGCGTTTAATATGCGGTGTTGAGTCCATTTCGTTGAGCAAGGGGTAGCTCTTGTCTATTCCATATTTGGCTTAAGGAACTTTATCTGTGCTCATTTCAATCTCTGGTTTTATGCAGCACCCCAACTCACCTTTACCCTTAAACAAGCATAAGTTGGTTTTCTAAATTTGAGACCCTGTTCTGTTCTGTAATTCAGTTCCTGTGTAGCCAAGTTTACATTCCGTGTATTACTGATATCTTATGATGTTTCTTTTTCTGTGTGACTTATTTCAGTTAGAATCATCGTACCTGAATCCACTCATTGTGCTGCTACGGGCCTGATGACATAGATTTCACTGCTGAGTGATACTGCATTGTACGTAAGTACCACAAGTTCTTTATCCATTTTTCACTTTCTGTGATATTGAACTTGTACGGTAAACGAGGTTCTTGTAAACAGAGGCGTCCCAAACTTTGGGGTGGCTGTGTCTTTTTGATTTTAATTTCCCTAAGCTATAGGACCATAAGTGGAAGTGCCCTAGGCTCTGTTGCTTTGTTTTTTAGATGTTTCAGGAAACACCATACACTTCTCCCGAGTGTCTGTTGGCAGTTTACATCCCGCCCATCAGCATAACAAGGCTCCCAGTTCTCCATGGCCTGTCCTGCCTTTCTGGATTTTACACTTTTTTCAGATGGCCCTTTTGACCGGGGGGAAGTGAGACTTCATTGTAGTGCAGATTTCCTTTGCAAGCTTGCTTGGTTGGCCAAAAAGGGCGTATGCGTTTTTTCCTGAATATATTCAGGAAAAAACGCATACGCCCTTTTTGGCCAAGTGCATCATTGTGGACGTTCTGCCTCTTTTCCTATGCTTTCAATGCAATTCCAGTCTACCTCCTGAAATCGGTTTCCTGCAATTCTGCCCCGCTTTCAAGTCCTCTTGGCAGCCTTACTTCAGTATATTTTTGGACGATAGTTGTCATTTATAACTCTGCAGGTTTGTGAATTACAGTGCCCCTGAGCTCCTTTCTTCAACTCGTTTTCTTGTGAGCTGGCCGCAACACCGCAGGATGGCTTCAGGCCCTAATCTGGTTCCGGCACGGCACGCTGAGCCTTTGGTTATTTCCTCTTCCTGGTGGGAAATGAGAGTTAAATTTGCCCGTCCAGACACCTCCAGCTAGTCTCTCATTGGTTCTCGCTATTCCCGTTCATCTTCCGCAGAAATTGCAAACTGGGCCAAACAGGAGGTTAAAGGGACTGACTCTCCAAGTCGGGAGAGTGTTAGTAAAGCGTCTGGAATGTTGCACCCGAGTACCAGGGTACGAAAACTGAGACATATTTGAACACGTCTCCCGATCACATGGTTGATCATACTCTAGGTTCCACATGCATGTTTTAGCTGAAGGAAGAATACCTTAAACCTGGGTAGTTGAAACCCGTGGAATGGGTACCATGCAATATGACTTCAAAGGGTCTTCATTTGCTCACCGAACCTCTCCAATCCTATCACTGCTGCGTTTATGTCCCTGTACACATGCTTGATTCTCTTTCGGAGACATAGCAATCCATAGGTTTTAAGATACTTAAGAGTCAGGTACATTCTTAGGCGTTTAATATGCGGTGTTGAGTCCATTTCGTTGAGCAAGGGGTAGCTCTTGTCTATTCCATATTTGGCTTAAGGAACTTTATCTGTGCTCATTTCAATCTCTGGTTTTATGCAGCACCCCAACTCACCTTTACCCTTAAACAAGCATAAGTTGGTTTTCTAAATTTGAGACCCTGTTCTGTTCTGTAATTCAGTTCCTGTGTAGCCAAGTTTACATTCCGTGTATTACTGATATCTTATGATGTTTCTTTTTCTGTGTGACTTATTTCAGTTAGAATCATCGTACCTGAATCCACTCATTGTGCTGCTACGGGCCTGATGACATAGATTTCACTGCTGAGTGATACTGCATTGTACGTAAGTACCACAAGTTCTTTATCCATTTTTCACTTTCTGTGATATTGAACTTGTACGGTAAACGAGGTTCTTGTAAACAGAGGCGTCCCAAACTTTGGGGTGGCTGTGTCTTTTTGATTTTAATTTCCCTAAGCTATAGGACCATAAGTGGAAGTGCCCTAGGCTCTGTTGCTTTGTTTTTTAGATGTTTCAGGAAACACCATACACTTCTCCCGAGTGTCTGTTGGCAGTTTACATCCCGCCCATCAGCATAACAAGGCTCCCAGTTCTCCATGGCCTGTCCTGCCTTTCTGGATTTTACACTTTTTTCAGATGGCCCTTTTGACCGGGGGGAAGTGAGACTTCATTGTAGTGCAGATTTCCTTTGCAAGCTTGCTTGGTTGGCCAAAAAGGGCGTATGCGTTTTTTCCTGAATATATTCAGGAAAAAACGCATACGCCCTTTTTGGCCAAGTGCATCATTGTGGACGTTCTGCCTCTTTTCCTATGCTTTCAATGCAATTCCAGTCTACCTCCTGAAATCGGTTTCCTGCAATTCTGCCCCGCTTTCAAGTCCTCTTGGCAGCCTTACTTCAGTATATTTTTGGACGATAGTTGTCATTTATAACTCTGCAGGTTTGTGAATTACAGTGCCCCTGAGCTCCTTTCTTCAACTCGTTTTCTTGTGAGCTGGCCGCAACACCGCAGGATGGCTTCAGGCCCTAATCTGGTTCCGGCACGGCACGCTGAGCCTTTGGTTATTTCCTCTTCCTGGTGGGAAATGAGAGTTAAATTTGCCCGTCCAGACACCTCCAGCTAGTCTCTCATTGGTTCTCGCTATTCCCGTTCATCTTCCGCAGAAATTGCAAACTGGGCCAAACAGGAGGTTAAAGGGACTGACTCTCCAAGTCGGGAGAGTGTTAGTAAAGCGTCTGGAATGTTGCACCCGAGTACCAGGGTACGAAAACTGAGACATATTTGAACACGTCTCCCGATCACATGGTTGATCATACTCTAGGTTCCACATGCATGTTTTAGCTGAAGGAAGAATACCTTAAACCTGGGTAGTTGAAACCCGTGGAATGGGTACCATGCAATATGACTTCAAAGGGTCTTCATTTGCTCACCGAACCTCTCCAATCCTATCACTGCTGCGTTTATGTCCCTGTACACATGCTTGATTCTCTTTCGGAGACATAGCAATCCATAGGTTTTAAGATACTTAAGAGTCAGGTACATTCTTAGGCGTTTAATATGCGGTGTTGAGTCCATTTCGTTGAGCAAGGAGTAGCTCTTGTCTATTCCATATTTGGCTTAAGGAACTTTATCTGTGCTCATTTCAATCTCTGGTTTTATGCAGCACCCCAACTCACCTTTACCCTTAAACAAGCATAAGTTGGTTTTCTAAATTTGAGACCCTGTTCTGTTCTGTAATTCAGTTCCTGTGTAGCCAAGTTTACATTCCGTGTATTACTGATATCTTATGATGTTTCTTTTTCTGTGTGACTTATTTCAGTTAGAATCATCGTACCTGAATCCACTCATTGTGCTGCTACGGGCCTGATGACATAGATTTCACTGCTGAGTGATACTGCATTGTACGTAAGTACCACAAGTTCTTTATCCATTTTTCACTTTCTGTGATATTGAACTTGTACGGTAAACGAGGTCCTTGTAAACAGAGGCGTCCCAAACATTGGGGTGGCTGTGTCTTTTTGATTTTAATTTCCCTAAGCTATAGGACCATAAGTGGAAGTGCCCTAGGCTCTGTTGCTTTGTTTTTTAGATGTTTCAGGAAACACCATACACTTCTCCCGAGTGTCTGTTGGCAGTTTACATCCCGCCCATCAGCATAACAAGGCTCCCAGTTCTCCATGGCCTGTCCTGCCTTTCTGGATTTTACACTTTTTTCAGATGGCCCTTTTGACCGGGGGGAAGTGAGACTTCATTGTAGTGCAGATTTCCTTTGCAAGCTTGCTTGGTTGGCCAAAAAGGGCGTATGCGTTTTTTCCTGAATATATTCAGGAAAAAACGCATACGCCCTTTTTGGCCAAGTGCATCATTGTGGACGTTCTGCCTCTTTTCCTATGCTTTCAATGCAATTCCAGTCTACCTCCTGAAATCGGTTTCCTGCAATTCTGCCCCGCTTTCAAGTCCTCTTGGCAGCCTTACTTCAGTATATTTTTGGACGATAGCTGTCATTTATAACTCTGCAGGTTTGTGAATTACAGTGCCCCTGAGCTCCTTTCTTCAACTCGCTTTCTTGTGAGCTGGCCGCAACACCGCAGGATGGCTTCAGGCCCTAATCTGGTTCCGGCACGGCACGCTGAGCCTTTGGTTATTTCCTCTTCCTGGTGGGAAATGAGAGTTAAATTTGCCCGTCCAGACACCTCCAGCTAGTCTCTCATTGGTTCTCGCTATTCCCGTTCATCTTCCGCAGAAATTGCAAACTGGGCCAAACAGGAGGTTAAAGGGACAGACTCTCCAAGTCGGGAGAGTGTTAGTAAAGCGTCTGGAATGTTGCACCCGAGTACCAGGGTACGAAAACTGAGACATATTTGAACACGTCTCCCGATCACATGGTTGATCATACTCTAGGTTCCACATGCATGTTTTAGCTGAAGGAAGAATACCTTAAACCTGGGTAGTTGAAACCCGTGGAATGGGTACCATGCAATATGACTTCAAAGGGTCTTCATTTGCTCACCGAACCTCTCCAATCCTATCACTGCTGCGTTTATGTCCCTGTACACATGCTTGATTCTCTTTCGGAGACATAGCAATCCATAGGTTTTAAGATACTTAAGAGTCAGGTACATTCTTAGGCGTTTAATATGCGGTGTTGAGTCCATTTCGTTGAGCAAGGAGTAGCTCTTGTCTATTCCATATTTGGCTTAAGGAACTTTATCTGTACTCATTTCAATCTCTGGTTTTATGCAGCACCCCAACTCACCTTTACCCTTAAACAAGCATAAGTTGGTTTTCTAAATTTGAGACCCTGTTCTGTTCTGTAATTCAGTTCCTGTGTAGCCAAGTTTACATTCCGTGTATTACTGATATCTTATGATGTTTCTTTTTCTGTGTGACTTATTTCAGTTAGAATCATCGTACCTGAATCCACTCATTGTGCTGCTACGGGCCTGATGACATAGATTTCACTGCTGAGTGATACTGCATTGTACGTAAGTACCACAAGTTCTTTATCCATTTTTCACTTTCTGTGATATTGAACTTGTACGGTAAACGAGGTTCTTGTAAACAGAGGCGTCCCAAACTTTGGGGTGGCTGTGTCTTTTTGATTTTAATTTCCCTAAGCTATAGGACCATAAGTGGAAGTGCCCTAGGCTCTGTTGCTTTGTTTTTTAGATGTTTCAGGAAACACCATACACTTCTCCCGAGTGTCTGTTGGCAGTTTACATCCCGCCCATCAGCATAACAAGGCTCCCAGTTCTCCATGGCCTGTCCTGCCTTTCTGGATTTTACACTTTTTTCAGATGGCCCTTTTGACCGGGGGGGAAGTGAGACTTCATTGTAGTGCAGATTTCCTTTGCAAGCTTGCTTGGTTGGCCAAAAAGGGCGTATGCGTGTTTTCCTGAATATATTCAGGAAAACACGCATACGCCCTTTTTGGCCAAGTGCATCATTGTGGACGTTCTGCCTCTTTTCCTATGCTTTCAATGCAATTCCAGTCTACCTCCTGAAATCGGTTTCCTGCAATTCTGCCCCGCTTTCAAGTCCTCTTGGCAGCCTTACTTCAGTATATTTTTGGACGATAGTTGTCATTTATAACTCTGCAGGTTTGTGAATTACAGTGCCCCTGAGCTCCTTTCTTCAACTCGTTTTCTTGTGAGCTGGCCGCAACACCGCAGGATGGCTTCAGGCCCTAATCTGGTTCCGGCACGGCACGCTGAGCCTTTGGTTATTTCCTCTTCCTGGTGGGAAATGAGAGTTAAATTTGCCCGTCCAGACACCTCCAGCTAGTCTCTCATTGGTTCTCGCTATTCCCGTTCATCTTCCGCAGAAATTGCAAACTGGGCCAAACAGGAGGTTAAAGGGACTGACTCTCCAAGTCGGGAGAGTGTTAGTAAAGCGTCTGGAATGTTGCACCCGAGTACCAGGGTACGAAAACTGAGACATATTTGAACACGTCTCCCGATCACATGGTTGATCATACTCTAGGTTCCACATGCATGTTTTAGCTGAAGGAAGAATACCTTAAATCTGGGTAGTTGAAACCCGTGGAATGGGTACCATGCAATATGACTTCAAAGGGTCTTCATTTGCTCACCGAACCTCTCCAATCCTATCACTGCTGCGTTTATGTCCCTGTACACATGCTTGATTCTCTTTCGGAGACATAGCAATCCATAGGTTTTAAGATACTTAAGAGTCAGGTACATTCTTAGGCGTTTAATATGCGGTGTTGAGTCCATTTCGTTGAGCAAGGGGTAGCTCTTGTCTATTCCATATTTGGCTTAAGGAACTTTATCTGTGCTCATTTCAATCTCTGGTTTTATGCAGCACCCCAACTCACCTTTACCCTTAAACAAGCATAAGTTGGTTTTCTAAATTTGAGACCCTGTTCTGTTCTGTAATTCAGTTCCTGTGTAGCCAAGTTTACATTCCGTGTATTACTGATATCTTATGATGTTTCTTTTTCTGTGTGACTTATTTCAGTTAGAATCATCGTACCTGAATCCACTCATTGTGCTGCTACGGGCCTGATGACATAGATTTCACTGCTGAGTGATACTGCATTGTACGTAAGTACCACAAGTTCTTTATCCATTTTTCACTTTCTGTGATATTGAACTTGTACGGTAAACGAGGTTCTTGTAAACAGAGGCGTCCCAAACTTTGGGGTGGCTGTGTCTTTTTGATTTTAATTTCCCTAAGCTATAGGACCATAAGTGGAAGTGCCCTAGGCTCTGTTGCTTTGTTTTTTAGATGTTTCAGGAAACACCATACACTTCTCCCGAGTGTCTGTTGGCAGTTTACATCCCGCCCATCAGCATAACAAGGCTCCCAGTTCTCCATGGCCTGTCCTGCCTTTCTGGATTTTACACTTTTTTCAGATGGCCCTTTTGACCGGGGGGAAGTGAGACTTCATTGTAGTGCAGATTTCCTTTGCAAGCTTGCTTGGTTGGCCAAAAAGGGCGTATGCGTTTTTTCCTGAATATATTCAGGAAAAAACGCATACGCCCTTTTTGGCCAAGTGCATCATTGTGGACGTTCTGCCTCTTTTCCTATGCTTTCAATGCAATTCCAGTCTACCTCCTGAAATCGGTTTCCTGCAATTCTGCCCCGCTTTCAAGTCCTCTTGGCAGCCTTACTTCAGTATATTTTTGGACGATAGTTGTCATTTATAACTCTGCAGGTTTGTGAATTACAGTGCCCCTGAGCTCCTTTCTTCAACTCGTTTTCTTGTGAGCTGGCCGCAACACCGCAGGATGGCTTCAGGCCCTAATCTGGTTCCAGCACGGCACGCTGAGCCTTTGGTTATTTCCTCTTCCTGGTGGGAAATGAGAGTTAAATTTGCCCGTCCAGACACCTCCAGCTAGTCTCTCATTGGTTCTCGCTATTCCTGTTCATCTTCCGCAGAAATTGCAAACTGGGCCAAACAGGAGGTTAAAGGGACTGACTCTCCAAGTCGGGAGAGTGTTAGTAAAGCGTCTGGAATGTTGCACCCGAGTACCAGGGTACGAAAACTGAGACATATTTGAACACGTCTCCCGATCACATGGTTGATCATACTCTAGGTTCCACATGCATGTTTTAGCTGAAGGAAGAATACCTTAAACCTGGGTAGTTGAAACCCGTGGAATGGGTACCATGCAATATGACTTCAAAGGGTCTTCATTTGCTCACCGAACCTCTCCAATCCTATCACTGCTGCGTTTATGTCCCTGTACACATGCTTGATTCTCTTTCGGAGACATAGCAATCCATAGGTTTTAAGATACTTAAGAGTCAGGTACATTCTTAGGCGTTTAATATGCGGTGTTGAGTCCATTTCGTTGAGCAAGGAGTAGCTCTTGTCTATTCCATATTTGGCTTAAGGAACTTTATCTGTGCTCATTTCAATCTCTGGTTTTATGCAGCACCCCAACTCACCTTTACCCTTAAACAAGCATAAGTTGGTTTTCTAAATTTGAGACCCTGTTCTGTTCTGTAATTCAGTTCCTGTGTAGCCAAGTTTACATTCCGTGTATTACTGATATCTTATGATGTTTCTTTTTCTGTGTGACTTATTTCAGTTAGAATCATCGTACCTGAATCCACTCATTGTGCTGCTACGGGCCTGATGACATAGATTTCACTGCTGAGTGATACTGCATTGTACGTAAGTACCACAAGTTCTTTATCCATTTTTCACTTTCTGTGATATTGAACTTGTACGGTAAACGAGGTTCTTGTAAACAGAGGCGTCCCAAACATTGGGGTGGCTGTGTCTTTTTGATTTTAATTTCCCTAAGCTATAGGACCATAAGTGGAAGTGCCCTAGGCTCTGTTGCTTTGTTTTTTAGATGTTTCAGGAAACACCATACACTTCTCCCGAGTGTCTGTTGGCAGTTTACATCCCGCCCATCAGCATAACAAGGCTCCCAGTTCTCCATGGCCTGTCCTGCCTTTCTGGATTTTACACTTTTTTCAGATGGCCCTTTTGACCGGGGGGAAGTGAGACTTCATTGTAGTGCAGATTTCCTTTGCAAGCTTGCTTGGTTGGCCAAAAAGGGCGTATGCGTTTTTTCCTGAATATATTCAGGAAAAAACGCATACGCCCTTTTTGGCCAAGTGCATCATTGTGGACGTTCTGCCTCTTTTCCTATGCTTTCAATGCAATTCCAGTCTACCTCCTGAAATCGGTTTCCTGCAATTCTGCCCCGCTTTCAAGTCCTCTTGGCAGCCTTACTTCAGTATATTTTTGGACGATAGCTGTCATTTATAACTCTGCAGGTTTGTGAATTACAGTGCCCCTGAGCTCCTTTCTTCAACTCGCTTTCTTGTGAGCTGGCCGCAACACCGCAGGATGGCTTCAGGCCCTAATCTGGTTCCGGCACGGCACGCTGAGCCTTTGGTTATTTCCTCTTCCTGGTGGGAAATGAGAGTTAAATTTGCCCGTCCAGACACCTCCAGCTAGTCTCTCATTGGTTCTCGCTATTCCTGTTCATCTTCCGCAGAAATTGCAAACTGGGCCAAACAGGAGGTTAAAGGGACAGACTCTCCAAGTCGGGAGAGTGTTAGTAAAGCGTCTGGAATGTTGCACCCGAGTACCAGGGTACGAAAACTGAGACATATTTGAACACGTCTCCCGATCACATGGTTGATCATACTCTAGGTTCCACATGCATGTTTTAGCTGAAGGAAGAATACCTTAAACCTGGGTAGTTGAAACCCGTGGAATGGGTACCATGCAATATGACTTCAAAGGGTCTTCATTTGCTCACCGAACCTCTCCAATCCTATCACTGCTGCGTTTATGTCCCTGTACACATGCTTGATTCTCTTTCGGAGACATAGCAATCCATAGGTTTTAAGATACTTAAGAGTCAGGTACATTCTTAGGCGTTTAATATGCGGTGTTGAGTCCATTTCGTTGAGCAAGGAGTAGCTCTTGTCTATTCCATATTTGGCTTAAGGAACTTTATCTGTGCTCATTTCAATCTCTGGTTTTATGCAGCACCCCAACTCACCTTTACCCTTAAACAAGCATAAGTTGGTTTTCTAAATTTGAGACCCTGTTCTGTTCTGTAATTCAGTTCCTGTGTAGCCAAGTTTACATTCCGTGTATTACTGATATCTTATGATGTTTCTTTTTCTGTGTGACTTATTTCAGTTAGAATCATTGTACCTGAATCCACTCATTGTGCTGCTACGGGCCTGATGACATAGATTTCACTGC
>NW_027208045.1:0-20302 GCF_963455315.2 Globicephala melas | reverse complement strand
ACAAGTTCTGAGAAAGCCTCAGAATCTATAGCAAGACTGATATAAAAGTTATCTCTCCCATGAAACCAGTAAAGATTAGAGAAAGTGACTTATACTTTAAATGTGAAAACAGCAACACAAAACTCCAAGGAACATGAAAAATCAAGGAAACATTATATCGTCTAAAGATCACAAAAATCTGCTAGTAACCAAAAGCAAAGGTATGGAGATCTGATTTACCTGATAGGGAATTCAAAATAGGTGTTTAAAGGAAACTCAATGAGGTGTTTAAAGGAAACTCAATGAAGTACAAGAAATCAATGTAAGAAAATTCAACAAAATCATGAAAAACATGACAATAAACATGACAAACTTAACACAGATAGAAATAGTAAAAAAAACCCCACAGAAATCCTGGGGTTGAATAATTCAGTGACTAAAAATAAGAGAGAAAACTCAAATAAATAAAATCAGAAATGAAAGAGGAGACATTACAACTGATACTACAAAAATATATAGGCTCATAAGAGACTACTATGAACACCAATAAATTGGATAACCTAGAAGAAATGGATACATTCTTAGAAGCATGCAACTCATCAATAGTTATCGTGGCAAATAGAAAATATAAAAAAGATTAATAACGAGTAAGGAGTTTGAATCAATAATCATAAAAATAAAAATACAAAAGAAAACAACAACAACAAAGGAAGAAAACAATGACCAGGTGGTTTCACTGGTGATTTCTACACAATATTTAAGAAATAATTAAGGCCAATCCTTCTCAAACTCTTCCAAATACTTGAAGAGAAGGGAACACTACCAAACTCATTATACAAGGCCAGCATTACCCTGACACCAAAGTCAGTTAAGGACACAATTGGAAAAGAAAAATACAGATCAATATCCCTGATGAACATAGATGCAAAAATTCTGAACAAAATATTAGCAAATCAAATTCAACAACACATTAAAAGGATCACATGCCACAATTTAGTGAGATCTATCCTTGGGATACAAGAATGATTCAAACAAACACAAATCAATAAATGTGATATGCCACATTAATAGAATGAAAGATAAAAATTATATGATCATTTTAATTGATGCAGTAAAAGAATTTGAAAATATCAAACATTCTTTCATGATAAAAGCTCTCAATAAATTGGGTATAGAAGGAACATACATTGACACAGTAAAGGTCACATAAGACAAACCCATACCTAACATCATACTCACCAGTGAAAGGTTGAAAGCTTTTCCTTTAAGATGAGGAATAAGACAAAAGTGCTCACTTTCAACACTGTTACTGAACATAGTACTGGAAGTCCTAGCTAGAACATTCAGGCATGATAAACAAATGAAAGTCATTCAATATGGAAAGAAAGAAGTAAAGTCTTTATTAGCAGATGATAAGATCTTATATATAGAAAATCCTAAAGACTCAATCAAAAAACTGTTACAAACTAAACAACAAATTTAGTAAAGTTGTAAAATACAAAATCAACATACAGAAATCAGTTGTTTTTATACATTAAAACCAAAATACCTGAAAATAAATAAACAATTCCATTCACAATAGCATAGAAAACAATAAACTACTTAGGAATAAATGTAAATAATGAGGTGAAAAATCTGTACACTGAAAACTATAAGGCTCTGATGAAAGAAATTGAAGAAGATACAAACAAATGGAAAGATATCCTTTGTTCTTAGATGGAAAGAACTAGTATTGTTAAAACGACCATACTACTCAAAGCCATCTATAGATTTAATGCAATCTCTATTAAAATTCCAGTGGCATTTTCACAGAGACCCAAAATGCAAGAGCAATTCTGAGAAAGAAGAACAAAGTCAGAGGCAGCACACTTCCTGATGTTAAATCACACTACAAACCTATCAAAACAGTATGGTACTGGCATAAAAATAGACACATAGACCAATGGAAAAGAATCAAGAGCCCAAGAATAAACCCCCACATTTATGGTCAGCTAATATGGTCAGCTAATATTTGACAAGGGAGCCAAGAATGCTTCTGGGGAAATGATAGTCTCTTCCACAAATGGTGTTGAGAAAACTGGATAACCACATGAAGAAGAACAAAATTGGACTCTTATTTTACACCACCAAAAAAATTAACTCAAAATGGATTAAAGACTTAAACATAAGATCTATCATAAAACTGCCAGTAGAAAACACATGGGAGGCTCCCTGATATTGGTCTTAGCAATGATTTTTGGATATGACACCAGAAGAACAAACAACAAATGTAAAAAATCAATAAGTGAGACTACATACAATTTTAAAAGTTTCTGCACAGAACAAAAAGCAAAAGGAAACAAAACAAAAACAAACAAATGAAAAGTCAACTTAATGAAATGAGAAAAATATTTGCAAACCATAGAGTTGATAAAGGGTTAATACCTGCAATATATAAACTCAGTAAAAAACAATATGATTAAAAAGTGGGCAGAGAGACTGAATAAACATTTTTCCAAGGAAGATATCCAAATGTCCAACAGGTACATGAAAAGATGCTCAATCATTGCTAATCATCAGGGAAACACAAATAAAACCATGATGAGATATTACCTCATAACTATTAAAATGACTATCATCAGGAAGACAAGAGATAATAAGTGTTCTTTAGGATATGGAGATAAGGGAACACTGGTACACTATAAGTGGGATTGCAAATTTATTTAGCTACTATGGAAACATTACAGAAGTTCAACACAAATTTAAAAATAGAGATACCATGTGATCCAGCAATTCCACTTCTAGATGTATATCCAAAAGAAATGAAAAGAGGGCATCAAAGAGATCTGCAGTCCCATGTTTATTGAAATATTATTCATAATTGCCAAGATATGAAAACAACCTAAGCATCCACAAACAGATGAATGGAAAAGAAGAAGTGATAATATAATATAATATAATATAATATAATATAATGTAATATATACAAATATATTATTTAGCCATAAAAAAGAAGGAAATCCTGCCATTTGCAACAACATATATGTACCTTGAGGGCATTTTGCTACATGAAGTAAATCAGTCAGGAAAAGACAAATACTGCATGATTTCACTTATATGTGGAATGTAAAAAGTCCAATTCAGAAAAAGAGATTAAATAATGGTTACCAGGGGCTGGAGTATGGGGAGTTGGTCAATGAGTACATACTTCCAGGTAGAAGGTGAACAATTTCTGAATATCTAATGTACAACATTGTGATTATAGTTACCAATACAGTATTATATACTTGAAAGTTGCTAAGAGAGTAAATCTTAAATGTTATCACCACAGAAAAGAAATGATAATTATGTGACATAATAGAGGTGTTAACTAACACTACCATTGTAATCATATTGCAATATATAAGTGCATTAGATCATCACACTGTACATCTTAACTTTACACAGCATTATATGTCGATATATATTAATAAAACTGAAAAAAATATGAATTAATTCCAATTATCCACACGGTCTTCCAATATATACAAGAGAATGCAGCTTTTCCCAATTCTTTCTATTAGCATTTACTTCCTTTAATACCATAACCAGAAAATGATAACACAAAAGTATACAGACCGATATCCCTCATGAATTCAGACAGAGCAATTCTCAATAAAATAACAAACTAAATACAGTAACATGTATAAAAAGATTACACAACATATCCATGGGGGATTTATTCCAGGAATGCAAGGATGGTTTAACATCTAAAAATCCACTAATGTAATACACCTATAGAATGAAGGACAAGATACAAATGATCATCTCAATAGATTCAGAAGAAGAACTGGACAAAATCTGACACACATTTTTTTTAACATCTTTATTGGAGTATAGTTGTTTTACATTGTCATGTTAGTTTCTGCTATAGAACAAAGTGAATCAGCTATAAGTATACTTATATCCCCATATCCCTTCCCTCTTGCATCTACCTCCCATCCTCCCAAATCTGACACACTTTTAAGTTAAAACTATTGACAATCTTTGAATAGAAGGGAACTTCCTTAACCTGATGAAATGCATTTATGAAAAAAAATCACGATTAAAATCGTACTGTATGGCTATAGACTGAGAGCTTTCCACTAAGTTCAGAATCAAGACATGGATGTCCACTCCCACCTCTTACATTACATATTTCTTGAGATTATTATTGTCAAAGTAATTAGGTAATGAAAATATATTTTAAAAAACAGTTTTGAAGGGAAATACATGATCTCAATTTGCAGATTTCTCAATCTTGTACACAGAAATATATAAAGACTCCACTAAAAACTACTATGACTAATAAAAAGTTCAGCAAGATTGCAGAATGCAAGATAAAATTTTACAAAAATTTTTATTCTATATACTAGCAATGAACAATCTAAAAATTAAATTAAAAAAAGAATTACATTTGTGATAGCATCAAAAGAATAAATATTTAGGAATAAATTTAATACAAGAATTACAAGACTTGTACACTGAAAACTACAAAATATTGTTGAAAGAAACTAAAGACAACCAAATAAATATAAAGATATTTCATATTAATTGATTGAAAAATTTAATATTATTAAGACTGCAATACTCCTCAAACTTGTCTGCAGATTCAATGTACTGTTCATGAGAATCCCGGTTGGCGTCCTTACAGTAACTGACAAGCTGCCCCTGAAATTCATGTGGAAACTCAAAGGACCTAAAATATCCAAAATAATCTGTAAAAAGAAGAATAAGTTTGGAAGACCAACACTTACTGGTTTCAAAACTTTTTATAAAGTTATGGTAATCAACAAAATGTGGCCCTGCCATAAGCAAAGGGAATAGAATTGATGAATAGATAAATGGAATAGAATATAATTACATTTATGGTAAATTTATTTTTGACAGAGATTCCATAGCAACCCAATGGGAGAAAATAGTATTTTCAACAAATGGTGCTGGAACTATTGGATATCTACATGCAAAAGAATAAAGTTGTGCCCCTACACTGCACTATATGCAAAACTTAACTCAAAATATGTCATAAACTTAAATGTCATTCCAGAAGTCATAAAACTCTTAAAAGAAAACATAGGAATAAATCTTTGAAATCTTGAATTTGAAGTGGTTTCTTTAGGTGTAACACCAAAAATACAAGCAATCTAAAAATAATCAGTGCAATTGGAGTTTATCAAAATTAAAAAAAAAACTTTTGAGCTTCAAAGAACACCATCAAGAGAGTAAAAAGAGAGCCTACACAATGGGAGATATTATTTTCACATTGTATATCTGATAATAGTCTTGAATACAGTATATGTAAAGAACTGTTACATATTATCATTTAGTAATATAGTACACACTCAACAATAAAAATGCAGATAATCCATTTAAAAATGGGCGAATGATTTGAATAGACTTCTCTCCAAAGGAGATAAGCAAATGTCCAATAAGGGCATGAAAGGTGCTGAACGTTATTAGTCATCAGGGTACTGCAACTCAAAACTACCAGCAGGGGCTTCCCTGGTGGTGCAGTGGTTGAGAGTCCACCTGCTGATGCAGGGGACACGGGTTTGTGCCCCGAACCGGGAGGATCCCATGTGCCGTGGAGCGACTGGGCCCGTGAGCCATGGCCGCTGAGCCTGCGTGTCCGGAGCCTGTGCTCCGCAGCGGGAGAGGCCACATTGGTGAGAGGCCCGCGTACCACAAAAAAAAAAAAAAAAACTACCAGCAGATACCATTTACCACACACTAAAATGGCTATAAAGCAAAAGATAGTCAATAACAAGTGTTGGTAATGATGTAGGGAAACTGAGCCATAATACAGTGCTGGTAGAAATGTTAAATGGTGAAGACTCTTTGGAAAACAGTTAGGAAGTTCCTCTAAATGTTAAATATAGCGTTACTATATGACTCAGCAATTCTACATCTAGATACACAGAGAAAATAAATGACAACTCATACCCACAGAAAAGCTTGTGCAAGAGTATTCATAGTAGCATTGTTCTCAATAGCTATAAAGTGGAAACACATCCAATGTCCATCAACTGAAAAATGGATAAACAAATTATTATTTATGTATACATAGGAATAATATTTCACCATAAAAGGAAGTTATGATACATACTACAACATGGAGAACCTTGAAAACATTCTAAGTGAAAGAAGTTCATCACAAAAGACCAAGTATTGTATGTTTCTATTTATAGGAAATATTCAGAGTATACAAATACAGAGACAGAAAGTAGATTGTTTCTTGCCCAGGCCTGGCAGGGGTGTCTAGGTTAATTGGCAGTAACAGCTTATGGGTACAGGCTTTCTTTTTAGGGTGATGAATATGTTCTAAAATTCAGCTGTGTAGATGGTCACGTAACTGTATGAATATACAAAAAACATTGAATTGTACACTTTAAATGCATGCATTTTGTGGTATATAAGTTGTTACCTCTACAAATCTGTTTAAAATACCTGCTATGAGGTTTTCTTTTCATTTTAAAAGGATTTATCATTTAGTAATATAGTAATGTTAAGGTTTAACTAGTCTAATAAGAGCTGTCATTAATGTTAAAACAATGAACCAAAAGAATGCTTATATTTCCATTTTAGGTAAATTATTTCTGTGCCAAAGGCTTATTATTAGGGCTTCATGATCTTGACTGTAGTATACATGCCATATGGTGGTAATTTATCCTAACTGAGCATTTATTTTTTAGTTGAATCATTCTTTGAAGTATTGCTTGATAATGCAATCACAATCCCATAACTAATTGTTAAAAAAAATTAAAACAATCAAAACACAACTTAAAGCTCCAAGGATTCAATATGCTTTCTGGAACAGAAAACAGAATCTTAGGGGTGGAAATAAAAAGTACTTATTGGGCTTCCCTGGTGGCACAGTGGTTGAGAGTCCGCCTGCCGATGCAGGGGACGCGGGTTCGTGCCCCGGACCGGGAAGATCCCACATGCCGCGGAGCGGCTAGGCCCGTGAGCCATGGCCGCTGAGCCTGCGTGTCCGGAGCCTGTGCTCCACAACGGGAGAGGCCACAGCAGTGAGAGGCCCATGTACCGCAAAAAAAAAAAAAAAAAAAAAAGTACTTATTAGTTAAAAATAAGTACTTATAAGCACCCTGGTTTGTCCCCTTATGTTTGCAAGATTAAATGTTCATGGACAAGAATATAAAGCAAAGCTATTTATACTCTGAATATTATCTCTGGCCTCCTGAAGTGATTGACTTTAGTCTCTGGGGTGGTTCTGATTCTAAATTGATAGGAGCAGTGTCTGTATAGTTTTCCATTAGATATAGCCTGCTCCAGTGTATTTTCTGAATCATCAAATAATTCATATACGATAATTTCCAAAACATTTGGTATATCTCTGTGAAGAAATATTTGGCTGGCCAAGAAGTTCGTTTAGGTTTTTCCATAAGATCTTCAAGTTAGGGTAAATCTAAAGGCCAAGAGCATATAGACTCATCATTCACATGGAAAGTATCTGTGATATTAAGCTGCTGCTGGAAGGATAAAATATTTTGAATAAATTTATATTTAATTTTTTCAATTGACCTAAACTAAGCTTTGTTAGCTCATTTTGAAGCTGATTGTCCAATGATTCTGGAGACTTCCGGGAAGATGGCGGAAGAGTAAGACGCGGAGATCACGTTCCTCCCCACAGATACACCAGAAATACATCTACGCATGGAACAACTCCTACAGAGCATCTACTGAACGCTGGCAGAAGACCTCAGACCTCCCAAAAGGCAAGAAACCCCCCACGTACCTGGGTAGGGCAAAAGAAAAAACTAAACAGAGACAAAAGGATAGGGACGGGTCCTGCACCAGCGGGAGAGAGCTGTGAAGGAGGAAAAGTGTCCACACACTAGGAAGCCCCTTCGCGGGTGGAGGCTTCGGGAGGCGGAGTGGGGGAGCTTGGGAGCCGCGGAGGAGAGCACAGCAACAGGGGTGCGGAGGGCAAAGCGGACAGATTCCAGCGCAGAGGATCGGGCCGACCGGAACTCGCCAGCCGAGAGGCTTGTCTGCTCGCCCGCCGGGGCGGGCGGGACTGGGAGCTGAGGCTCCGTCTTTTGTCGGAGCGCCGGGAGAGGACTGAGGTTGGCGGCGTGAACACAGCCTGCAGGGCGTTAGTGCACCGCGGCTGGCCGGGAGAGAGTCCGGGGAGAAGTCTGGAACTGCCGAAGAGGCAAGAGACTTTTACGTCCCTCTTTGTTTCCTGGTGCACGAGGAGAGGGGATTAAGAACGCTGCTTGAGAGAGCTCCAGGGACGGGCGCGAGCCGCGGCTAAAAGTGCGGAGCCCAGAGACAGACATGAGACGCTAGGGCCGCTGCTGCCGCCACCGGGAGGCCTGTGTGCGAACACAGGTCACTAGCCACACGCCCTTCCGGGGAGCCTGTGCAGCCCGCCACTGCCAGGGTCCCAGGAGCCAGGGACAACTCCCCCGGGAGAACGCACAGGCGCGCCTCAGGCTGCAACGTCTCGCCGGCCTCTGCCGCCGCAGGCCCGCCCCACACTCCGTGCCCCTCCCTACCCCCGGGCCTGAGTGAGCCAGAGCCTCCGAATCAGCGGCTCCTTTAACCCCGTCCTGTCTGAGCAAAGAACAGACGCCCTCCGGCGACCTACACGCACAGGCGGGGCTAAATCCAAAGCTGAGCCCCTGGGAGCTGTGAGAACAAAGAAGAGAAAGGGAAATCTCTCCCAGCAGCCTCAGAAGCAGCGGATTAAAGCGCCACAATCAACTTGATATACCCTGCATCTGTGGAATACCTGAATAGACAACCAATCATCCCAAATTAAGGAGCCCTGTGGATGAAAGGCTCTTGGTGCTGCAGCCAGGAGTCAGTGCTGTGCCTCTGAGGTGGGAAAGCCAACTTCAGGACACTGATCCACAAGAGACCTCCCAGCTGCACATAATATCAAACAGCAAAAATTTCCTAGAGATCTCCATCTCAACGCCAGCACCCAGCTTCACTCAACGACCAGCAAGCTACAGTGCTGGACATCCTATGCCAAACAACTAGCAAGACAGGAACACAACCCCACCCATTAGCAGAGAGGCGGCCCAAAATCATAATAAGTCTACAGACACCCCAAAACACACCACCAGACGTGGACCTGCCCACCAGAAAGACAAGATCTAGCCTCATCGACCAGAACACAGGCACTAGTACCCTCCACCAGGAAGCCTACACAACCCACTGAACCAACCTTAGCCACTGGGGACAGACACAAAAAACAACAGGAACTACGAACCTTCAGCCTGCAAAAAAGGAGACCCTAAACACAGTAAGATAAGCAAAATGAAAAGACAGAAAAACACACCGCAGATGAAGGAGCAAGATAAAAACCCATCAGACCTAACAAATGAAGAGGAAATAGGCAGTCTACCTGAAAAAGAATTCAGAATAATGATAGTAAGGTTGATCCGAAATCTTGGAGATAGAATGGACAATAGAATGGACAAAATGCAAGAATCAGTTAACAAGGACCTAGAAGAACTAAAGATGAAACAAGCAACGATGAACAACACAATAAATGAAATTAAAAGTACTCTAGATGGGATCAATAGCAGAATAACTGAGGCAGAAGAACGGATAAGTGACCTGGAAGATAAAATAGTGGAAATAACTACTGCAGAGCAGAATAAAGAAAAAAGAATGAAAAGAACTGAGGACAGTCTCAGAGACCTCTGGGACAACATTAAACATACCAACATTCGAATTATAGGGGTTCCAGAAGAAGAAGAGAAAAAGAAAGGGACTGAGAAAATATTTGAAGAGATTATAGTTGAAAACTTCCCTAATATGGGAAAGGAAATAGTTAATCAAGTCCAGGAAGCACAGAGAGTCCCATACAGGATAAATCCAAGGAGAAATACGCCAAGACACATATTAATCAAACTGTCAAAAATTAAATACAAAGAAAGCATATTAAAAGCAGCAAGGGAAAAACAACAAATAACACACAAGGGAATCCCCATAAGGTTAACAGCTGATCTTTCAGCAGAAACCCTGCAAGCCAGAAGGGAGTGGCAGGGCATATTGAAAGTGTTGAAGGAGAAAAACCTGCAACCAAGATTACTCTACCCAGCAAGGATCTCATTCAGATTTGATGGAGAAATTAAAACCTTTAGAGACAAGCAAAAGCTGAGAGAGTTCAGCACCACCAAGCCAGCTCTACAACAACTGCTAAAGGAACTTCTCTAGGCAAGAAACACAAAAGAAGGAAAAGACCTACAATAACAAACCCAAAACAAGTAAGAAAATGGGAATGGGAACACACATATCGATAATTACCTTAAATGTAAATGGACTAAATGCTCCCACCAAAAGACACAGATTGGCTGAATGGATACAAAAACAAGACCCATATATTTGCTGTCTACAAGAGACCCACTTCAGACCTAGAGACACATACAGACTGAAAGTAAGGGGATGGAAAAAGGTATTTCATGCAAATGGAAACCAAAAGAAAGCTGGAGTAGCAATTCTCATATCAGACAAAATAGACTTTAAAACAAAGACTATTAGAAGAGACAAAGAAGGACACTACATAATGATCAAGGGATCGATCCAAGAGGAAGATATAACAATTGTAAATATTTATGCACCCAACATAGGTGCACCTCAATACATAAGGCAAATACTGACAACCATAAAAGGGGAAATCGACAGTAACACATTCATAGTAGGGGACTTGAACACCCCACTTTCACCAATGGACAGATCATCCAAAATGAAAATAAATAAGGAAACACAAGCTTTAAATGATACATTAAATGAGATGGAGTTAATTGATATTTATAGGACATTCCATCCAAAAACAACAGAATACACATTTTTCTCAAGTGCTCATGGAACATTCTCCAGGATAGATCATATCTTGGGTCACAAATCAAGCCTTGGTAAATTTAAGAAAATTGAAATTGTATCAAGTATCTTTTCCGACCACAACGCTATGAGACTCGATATCAATCACAGGAGAAGATCTGTAAAAAATACAAACACATGGAGGCTAAACAATACACTACTTAATAACGAAGTGATCACTGAAGAAATCAAAGGGGAAATCAAAAAATACCTAGAAACAAATGACAATGGAGACACGACGACTCAAAATCTATGGGATGCAGCAAAAGCAGTTCTAAGAGGGAAGTTTATAGCAATACAATCTTACCTTAAGAAACAGGAAACATCTCGAATAAACAATCTAACCTTGCACCTAAAGCAGTTAGAGAAAGAAGAACAAAAAAACCCCAAAGTTAGCAGGAGGAAAGAAATCATAAAAATCAGATCAGAAATAAATGAAAAAGAAATGAAGGAAACGATAGCAAAGATCAATAAAACTAAAAGCTGGTTCTTTGAAAGGATAAACAAAATTGATAAACCATTAGCCAGACTCATCAAGAAAAAAAGGGAGAAGACTCAAATCAATAGAATTAGAAATGAAAAAGGAGAAGTAACGACTGACACTGCAGAAATACAAAAGACAATGAGAGATTACTACAAGCAACTCTATGCCAATAAAATGGACAACCTGGAAGAAATGGACAAATTCTTAGAAAGGCACAACCTGCCAAGACTGAATCAGGAAGAAATAGAAAATATGAACAGACCAATCACAAGCAATGAAATTGAAACTGTGATTAAAAATCTTCCAACAAGCAAAAGCCCAGGACCAGATGGCTTCACAGGTGAATTCTATCAAACATTTAGAGAAGAGCTATCACCTATCCTTCTCAGACTCTTCCAAAATATAGCAGAGGGAGGAACACTCCCCAACTCATTCTACGAGGCCACCATCACCCTGATACCAAAACCAGACAAGGATGTCACAAAGAAAGAAAACTACAGGCCAATATCACTGATGAACATAGATGCAAAGATCCTCAACAAAATACTAGCAAACAGAATCCAACAGCACATTAAACGGATCATACACCATGATCAAGTGGGGTTTATTCCAGGAATGCAAGGATTCTTCAATATACGCAAATCAATCAACGTGATACACCATATTAACAAATTGAAGGAGAAAAACCATATGATCATCTCAATAGATGCAGAGAAAGCTTTTGACAAAATTCAACACCCATTTATGATAAAAACCCTGCAGAAAGTAGGCATAGAGGGAACTTTCCTCAACATAATAAAGGCCATATATGACAAACCCACAGCCAACATCGTCCTCAATGGTGAAAAACTGAAAGCATTTCCACTAAGATCAGGAACAAGACAAGGTTGCCCACTCTCACCACTCTTATTCAACATAGTTTTGGAAGTTTTAGCCACAGCAATCAGAGAAGAAAAGGAAATAAAAGGAATCCAAATCGGAAAAGAAGAAGTAAAGCTGTCACTGTTTGCAGATGACATGATACTATACATAGAGAATCCTAAAGATGCTACCAGAAAACTACTAGAGCTAATCAATGAATTTGGTAAAGTAGCAGGATACAAAATTAATGCACAGAAATCTCTAGCATTCCTATACACTAAGGATGAAAAATCTGAAAGTGAAATCAAGAAAACACTCCCATTTACCATTGCAACAAAAAGAATAAAATACCTAGGAATAAACCTACCTAAGGAGACAAAAGACCTGTATGCAGAAAATTATAAGACACTGATGAAAGAAATTAAAAATGATACAAATAGATGGAGAGATATACCATGTTCTTGGATTGGAAGAATCAACATTGTGAAAATGACTCTACTACCTAAAGCAATCTACAGATTCAATGCAATCCCTATGAAACTACCACTGGCATTTTTCACAGAACTAGAACAAAAAATCTCACAATTTGTATGGAAACACAAAAGACCCCGAATAGCCAAAGCAATTTTGAGAACGAAAAATGGAGCTGGAGGAATCAGGCTTCCTGACTTCAGACTATACTACAAAGCTACAGTAATCAAGACAGTATGGTACTGGCACAAAAACAGAAATACAGATCAATGGAACAGGATAGAAAGCCCAGAGATAAACCCACGCACATATGGTCACCTTATCTTTGACAAAGGAGGCAGAAATGTACAGTGGAGAAAGGACAGCCTATTCAATAAGTGGTGCTGGGAAAACTGGACAGCTACATGTAAAAGTATGAGATTAGATCACTCCCTAACACCATACACAAAAATAAGCTCAAAATGGATTAAAGACCTAAATGTAAGGCCAGAAACTATCAAACTCTTAGAGGAAAACATAGGCAGAACACTCTATGACATAAATCACAGCAAGATCCTTTTTGACCCACCTCCTAGAGAAATGGAAATAAAAACAAAAGTAAACAAATGGGACCTAATGAAACTTAAAAGCTTTTGCGCAGCAAAGGAAACCATAAAGAAGACCAAAAGACAACCCTCAGAATGGGAGAAAATATTTGCAAATGAAGCAACTGACAAAGGATTAATCTCCAAAATTTATAAGCAGCTCAAGCAGCTTAATAACAAAAGAACAAACAACCCAATCCAAAAATGGGCAGAAGACTTAAATAGACATTTCTCCAAAGAAGATATACAGAGTGCCAACAAACACATGAAAGAATGCTCAACATCACTAATCATTAGAGAAATGCAAATCAAAACTACAATGAGATATCATCTCACACCAGTCAGAATGGCCATCATCAAAAAATCTAGAAACAATAAATGCTGGAGAGGGTGTGGAGAAAAGGGAACCCTCTTACACTGTTGGTGGGAATGTAAATTGATACAGCCACTGTGGAGAACAGTATGGAGGTTCCTTAAAAAGCTACAAATAGAACTACCATATGACCCAGCAATCCCACTACTGGGCATATACCCTGAGAAAACCATAATTCAAAAAGAGTCATGTACCAAAATGTTCATTGCAGCTCTATTTACAATAGCCCAGAGATGGAAACAACCTAAGAGTCCATCATCGGATGAATGGATAAAGAAGATGTGGCACATATATACAATGGAGTATTACTCAGCCATAAAAAGAGACGAAATTGAGCTATTTGTAATGAGGTGGATAGATCTAGAGTCTGTCATACAGAGTGAAGTAAGTCAGAAAGAGAGAGACAAATACCGTATGCTAACACATATATATGGAATTTAAGAAAAAAATAATGTCATGAAAAACCTAGGGGTGAAACAGGAATAAAGACACAGACTTACTAGAGAATGGACTTGAGGCTATGGGGAGGGGGAAGGGTAAACGGTGACAAAGCAATAAAGAGGCATGGACATGTATACACTACCAAACGTAAGGTAGATAGCTAGTGGGAAGCAGCCGCATAGCACAGGGAGATCAGCTCGGTGCTGTGTGACCGCCTGGAGGGGTGGGATAGGGAGGGTGGGAGGGAGGGTGACGCAAGCGGGAAGAGATATGGGAACATATGTATATATATAACTGATTCATTTTGTTGTGAAGCTGAAACTAACATACCATTGTAAAGCAATTATGCTCCAATAAAGATGTTAAAAAAAAAAAAAAAAAAAAAAAAAAATGGAGAATTTTACAGTGTCTCAAACTGTACTCTGTACTCTCCAACATTTACTTCCACCATCAAACTTCAGGTGTTTTTCATGATTTTTTTAAATATACACAAATATTTCTTAGTTAATAAATATTGAAAAACATCTACCTGTAACTTCTAATGTAATAAAACTACCAATTCTACTCCTGGGTATATATCTAAAAAAAAATAAAAACACTAATTTGAAAAGATACATGCACCCCAATGTTCCTAGCAGCACTATTTACAATAGTCAAGACATGGTAGCAACCCAAGGGCTCATCAACAGATGACTGGATTAAGAAGATAGATAGATAGATAGATAGATAGATAGATAGATAGATAGATAGATAGATAGATAGATGGTAGGTAGTATAGATATATAGATATAGATAGATATAGATACAATGGAATATTACTCAGTGACAATAAAAACTGTGAAATACTGCCATTTGCCGCATTGTGTATGAATCCAGGGAATATTATGCTTAGTAAAATAAGTCAGACAGAGAAAGATAAATACTGTGTGATATCACTTATATGTAGATCTGAAATAAAATACAAATGATTGTATATGCAAAACAGAAATATTCACAGATATAGAAAACAAACTGTGGTTATCAAAGGGGAGAATAAAGAGAGGAGGGACAAATTAGGAGTATGGTACTAACAGATACAAACTATATATATAAAATTGATCAGCAACAAGGATATACTGTATAGCACAGGGGATTACACCCATTGTCTTGTAATAACCTGTAATGGAGTATAATCTATAAAAAATATTAAATCACTATGCTTAAACCTGAAACTAACATAATATTGTAAATTAACTATACTTCAACTAAAAATTTAGTTCATATAATATAAAAATTAGTTTAAATTCATTAATTTCCTCAATCAAAAGACATTAAGTAGATGAGTGTATAAAACAGAAAGAGATAAAACAAGAAGGGCAAGATGGCATTGTAGAAAGACCCTGAGCTTACCTCCTCCCATTGGACACATCAAATCTACACCTACATATAGAGCAATTTCTCCTGAAGAAGACTTGAGAACTGATTGAACAGTTACTATACATAGAAGGACGACATAGTAATGGAAAAGAAGCATGGAGACAATATCCATGAGAACCCCACCCCCACAGTGGTGACATGCACTAAGAATGAATATAGCTGGGGGACGCAAGCACAGATTTGCCCACCATGACACACAACAAAATACAGCAGTGTAAAGGGCACCTACACTGTACAGGAATAATATCCATTTCCTAACCCTAGAGCTTCTGCCAAATAAGCAGGGAATAACTGGAGCCCTCTTCAATCTCTTCAGGATTGAAGGTGTCAGGGAGCACCATTATTTGAGCCCTCCAGAACTCCCTCCAGCCCATGTGTATTTCAGGATTCCTCAGAAACTTCTCCAGCCTCAGCCATAACACCAAATCTGCCTTCATTGCAGTGCTCCCCAGGAACTACCTCTGGCCTGGACCACTCCAGCACTAGTCCTACCTCCAAGGATGCCTTGCATGAAGCACTCCCCAGGGACTATCCTTAGCCCTGTCCAATCTAGCCCCAGCCAGCTTGCCAAAGCTGCCACACACAAGCAGTCTACACAGGAGACTCTCCCACAGAAGGGCACTACTTCAGGACCAGGAGAGGTAGCTGTTTCACTTAATTCATACAAACAAACCAACAAACAAAAAACAAAAGTCAAACAAAATAAGAAAACAAGGGAATATGTTCCAAATGAAATAACAAAATAAAACTCCAGAAAAATATCCTAATAAAATGGAGATAAGTAAATTGCCTGATAAAGAGTTTAAAGAAACAGTCATAAAGATGTTCACTGAATTCAAGAGAAGAATGAAGGAAAACTTCAACAGAGATTTAGAAAGAACCAATATAAGAAAGAACCAATCAAAAATGAAAATTACAATAAGTGAAATTTAAAAAAAACTACACTAGAGGGAATCAGCAGCAGATTAGATGATACAGAAGAATGGATACGAGATTTGGAGGATAGAATAGTGGATATCACCCAATAGAGCAACAAAAAAGAATAAAGATTTTTTTTTTAATGAGGAGAGCTTAAGGTACTTCTGGAACAACATTAAGCATAATAACATTCACATTATGAGGGTCCCAGAGGAGGAGGAGAGGGAGAGAGAGAGAGAGAGACAGAGACAGAGACAGACAGAGAGACAGAGAGAGAGAGAGAGAGAGAGAGAGAGAGAGAGAGAATGTATTTAACGAAATAATGGCTGAAAACTTCCCTAGTCTGAAGAAGGAAACAGACATCTAGGTCCAGGAAGCACAGAAAATTCCAAACAAAATGAACTAAAAAAGATCCACACCAAAACATTATAATAAAAACGGAAAAAGTTGATAAAGAGAGAATCTTAAAGGCAGCAAGAGAAAAAAATACTAATCACATATAAGGGAAACCCCATAAGACTATCAGCTGATTTCTAAGCAAAAACTTTATAAGCCAGAAGGTAATGGCAGGATATATTTAAAGTGCTGAAAGGAAAAGAAAAAACAGCCTTACAACATAGAATACTCTATGCAGCAAAGTTATTATCCAATATTAAAAGACACATAGTTTCCCAGCCGAGCAAAAAACAAAGGAGTTAATCACCACTAAACCAGCCTTAAAAGAAATATCAAAGAGTCTTCTTTAAGAAGAAAAGAAAAGGGCTGAACAAGAAATAAGAAAAGATATGAACAACAACAAAAATCTCACTGGTAAGGGCAAAATATAGTAAAGGCAATGAATAGACCAGTAAAAAAGCTAGTATGCCATGTTTGTTTTCTATGTCTGTGTATTTCTTTTTGTAAATAAGTTCATTTGTATCAAATAAGTTCATTTGTATCATTCTTTTTTAAGATTTCCCATATAAGTGATATCGTATGATATTTGTCTTTGCCTGACTTACTTCACTTAGTATGATAATCTCTAGGTCCAACCATGTTGCTGCAAATGACATTATTTCATTTTTTTTTTATGGCTGAGTAATTATGGTTACCAAAGGGGAAAGGGGGGAGGGATAAGTTGAGAATTTGGGATTAACAGATATACACTGCTATATATAAAATAGATAAACAACAATGACCTGTATGTGTGTGTGTGTGTGTGTGTGTGTGTGTGTAACTGAATCACTTTACTGTACACCTGAAACATTGTAAACTACTATATTTCAATTCCAAAAAAAAGAGGAGAAAATTTTAAATAAAATAGCCAAAAAACAAAACAAGCAAGAAAAGAAGTTTGTTGCAATAAGTAGCTGACTCATTGCTTATTTTCCTTTCTACCCACAATAATACTACTTTTTAAATGTCATTTTATGACTAATCATTACATTCGTCAATGAATAATCTATGGGGAAATAGAAATTTCACGATAATGGCAAGCAGTCGATTCTTAATACACTTTGCAAATATTTTATTCTAAAATAAAAAATAAAAATCCAACAATTAAAAACTAGAGTTTATCTGCACGTGCAGAATTAAAATTTGTATGCAATTTCTATAACAAATCACGTAAAACAAAATAATCTAAAATACTATTGAGAAGATATTTTTTATTATACTGTGAATGTATGAAAGTCCACTAATGGTATTGGTTCATAATTTGGCCATAAATATGTTATTTTCAATATAAAATATAAAAAGTAATGGACAGTAGAAACTATTTGATCTCATAGTTATTAATCAAAATGTGAGAAGATGGAGATTTTTCAAGACACGCCTGTCAAGATACTGTCCCCTCACTTCTGATTCACATGGTAGGGATTGGGATAGAGTGCATGCATGAGTATTTCTGTTGTATGTTCCTGGTGCACATCCACCATCAAGTCAGCTTTTTCCATTTATAGTCAGAGGAACTGAGTACTAGAGAGATTAAATATTTTACAATATTAGAGTATTAATATAAAAAGTTACAAAACAATGGAGTCATTTGTATTAGAATAGTGTTTAATTACTTTATTGAAAATATGAAATATATATTAGTGGCTTTAAATCCCCACATCCTATTGAAAATACATAACTTTCTTGAAGGTATAACTTCAGGGGATGAGAAAATAAGTATGCTCATAGAAACAGTTATTAAATGCTCTATAAATTTTCCAAATTTTATTATAATTGTTTCTTCTGTATGAGTGATATTTTTCCCCTTTTGAATAGCCAATTTACTTTACATCTTACTGACTAGAAGGGCTACTTTAAAAAAAGTAAAAACAATTTAATTGAGGTAAAATTCACATAATATAAAATTAACCATTTTAAAGTGAAAAATCCAGTGATATTTAGGATGTTTACAATGTTGTATAATCAGCACCTCTATCCAGTTCCAGAATATTTTCATCACCCCAAGGGGAAAGCCTATACCCATTAAGAAGTCGCTCCCCATTTCCATTATTTTCTACTCCTGGCAACCACCAATCTGCATTTTGTCCCCAAGGATTTATCTCTTTTGGATATTTTATATAAATAAAATCATATAATGTGTTTTTTCAAAGCTAGTATGAAGGTTAAAAGGCAAAAGTAGTACGTTCAACTATAACTACAATAAGTAGTTAAGGGATACACAAATAAAAAGATGTCAATTATGATACCAAAAATATAAAACATGGTGGGGGTAGTAAAAATGCAATATTTATAAAATGGCTTTGAACTTAAGCAATGATCAGCTTAAATAGACAGCTATATATATATAGGTTGATATATATGAACCTTACGTTAACCACAAACCAAAAACATACAATGGCTATACAAAAAATACTAATAAAGGAATCTAAACATAACACTAAAGGAATCCATGAAGCCAAAAGGAAGGAAACGATGAGAAGACAGAAACAGAGAACTGAAAACCATCAGAAAACAAACAACAAATTGGCAATTATTACATACCAATAATTACTTTAAATGCAAATGGACTAAGTGCTTCAATCAAAAGAAATAAGGTAGCTGAATGGATACAAAATAAGACCTATGTGCATTCTACCTACAAGAGGCCCACCTCAGATCTAAAGACACACATGGATTGAAATTGAAAGGATGGAAATATGTGTTCCACGCAAATGGAAAAGAAAAGAAAATTAGGGTAGCAATACTCATATTAGAAAAACAGACGTTAAAGAAAAGACTGAAAGAAAAGACAAAGAAAGCCATTATACCATGATAAAGAATAACATTTGCTACCAACATAGGAAGACCTAAAAATATACATCAAATATTAACAGAAATAAAGGGAGAAACAGACAGCAATACAATACTAGTAGGGGGTTTTAATACCCCACTTACATAGTTACATCAATGGGTAGATCATTGAGACAGAAAATCATCAAGGAAATAACATCCTTAAATGACACATTAGACAAGATGGATATATATGTCCATAAAAAAGCAGCAGAATAAACAATCTTTTCAAGTGCACATGGATCCTTCCCTAGGAGGAATTCCATGTTAGATACAAAACTAGCTTCAATAAATTTGAGAAGATTTCAGTCATATAAAGCATCTTTTCTGACCACAATAGTATGAAATTAAAAATCAACTACAAGAAGAAAACTGGAAAACAAAAAACACATGACCATTAAACAAAATCTACCAAACAATCAATTGGTGAATGAAGAAATTTAAAAGAATTAAAAATACCATAAGACAAATGAAAATGGAAATATAACTTTAAAAATATTTATGGCAAATAGTAAAATTAGTTCTAAAAGGGAAGTTCATAGCTCAATAAACAAGAAACTTAGAAGCCTACCTCAGAAAATAAGAAAAATCTCAAATTAACTATCTAAATGTACATTTAAAGAAATTAGAAAAAAAGAAGCAAAAACCCAAAGT
>NW_027208044.1:0-20739 GCF_963455315.2 Globicephala melas | reverse complement strand
ACTTCCCCCGGTCAAAAGGGCCATCTGAAAAAAGTGCAAAATCCAGAAAGGCAGGACAGGCCATGGAGAACTGGGAGCCTTGTTATGCTGATGGGCGGGATGTAAATTGCCAACAGCCACTGGGGAGAAGTGTATGGTGTTTCCTGAAACATCTAAAAAACAAAGCAACAGAGCCTAGGGCACTTCCACTTATGGTCCTATAGCTTAGGGAAATGAAAATCAAAAAGACACAGCCACCCCAAAGTTTGGGACGGCTCTGTTTACAAGAACCTCGTTTACGGTACAAGTTCAATATCGCAGAAAGTGAAAAATGGATGAAGAAGTTGTGGTACTTACATACAATGCAATATCACTCAGGAATGACATCTATGTCATCAGGCCCGTAGCAGCATAATAAGTGGATTCAGGTACGATGATTCTAACTGAAATAAGTCACACAGAAAAAGAAACATCATAAGATATCACTAATACACCGAATGTAAACTTGACTACACAGGAACTGGATTACAAAACAGAACAGGGTCTCAAATTTAGAAAACCAACTTATGCTTGCTTAAGGGGAAAGGTGAGTTGAGGTGCTGCATAAAACCAGAGATTGAAATGAGCACAGATAAAGTTCCTTAAGCCAAATATGGAATAGACAAGAGCTACTCCTTGCTCAACGAAATGGACTCAACACCCCATATTAAACGCCTAAGAATGTACCTGACTAGTAAGTATCTTAAAACCTATGAATTGCTATGTCTCCGAAAGAGAATCAAGCGTGTGTACAGGGGCATAAACGCAGCAGTGATAGGATTGGAGAGGTTCGGTGAGCAAATGAAGACCCTTTGAAGTCATATTGCATGGTACCCATTCCACGGGTCTCAACTCTCCAGGTTTAAGGGATTCTTCCTTCAGCTAAAACATGCATGTGGAACCCAGAGTATGACCAACCGTGTGATCGGGAGACGTGTTCAAATATGTCTCCGTTCTCATCCCCTGGTACTCGGGTGCAACATTCCAGACGCTTTACTAACACTCTCCTGACTTGGAGAGTCAGTGCCTTTAACCTCCTGTTTGGCCCAGTTTGCAATTTCTGCGGAAGATAAACAGGAATAGGGAGAACCAATGAGAGACTAGCTGGAGGTGTCTGGACGGGCAAATTTAACTCTCTATTTCCCACCAGGAAGAGGAATTAACCAAAGGCTCAGCGTGCCGTGCCGGAACCAGATTAGGGCCTGAAGCAATCCTGCGGTGTTGCGGCCAGCTCACAAGAAAGCGAGTTGAAGAAAGGAGCTCAGGGGCACTGTAATTCACAAACATGCAGAGTTATAAATGACAGCTATCGTCCAAAAATATACTGAAGTAAGGCTGCCAAGAGGACTCGAAAGCGGGGCAGAATTGCAGGAAACCGATTTCAGGAGGTAGACTGGAATTGCATTTAAAGCATAGGAAAAGAGGCAGAACGTCCACAATGATGCACTTGGCCAAAAAGGGCGTATGTGTTTTTTCCTGAATATATTCAGGAAAAAACGCATACGCCCTTTTTGGCCAACCAAGCAAGCTTGCAAAGGAAATCTGCACTACAATGAATTCTCACTTCCCCCGGTCAAAAGGGCCATCTGAAAAAAGTGCAAAATCCAGAAAGGCAGGACAGGCCATGGAGAACTGGAAGCCTTGTTATGCTGATGGGCGGGATGTAAATTGCCAACAGCCACTGGGGAGAAGTGTATGGTGTTTCCTGAAACATCTAAAAAACAAAGCAACAGAGCCTAGGGCACTTCCACTTATGGTCCTATAGCTTAGGGAAATGAAAATCAAAAAGACACAGCCACCCCAAAGTTTGGGACGGCTCTGTTTAAAAGAACGTCGTTTAGGGTACAAGTTCAATATCGCAGAAAGTGAAAAATGGATGAAGAAGTTGTGGTACTTACATACAATGCAATATCACTCAGGAATGACATCTATGTCATCAGGCCCGTAGCAGCATAATGAGTGGATTCAGGTATGATGATTCTAACTGAAAGAAGTCACACAGAAAAAGAAACATCATAAGATATCACTAATACACGGAATGTAAACTTGGCTACACAGGAACTGGATTACAAAACAGAACAGGGCCTCAAATTTAGAAAACCAACTTATGCTTGCTTAAGGGGAAAGGTGAGTTGGGGTGCTGCATAAAACCAGAGATTGAAATGAGCACAGATAAAGTTCCTTAAGCCAAATATGGAATAGAGAAGAGCTACTCCTTGCTCAACGAAATGGACTCAACACCCCATATTAAACGCCTAAGAATGTACCTGACTAGTAAGTATCTTAAAACCTATGGATTGCTATGTCTCCGAAAGAGAATCAAGCGTGTGTACAGGGGCATAAACGCAGCAGTGATAGGATTGGAGAGGTTCGGTGAGCAAATGAAGACCCTTTGAAGTCATATTGCATGGTACCCATTCCACGGGTCTCAACTCTCCAGGTTTAAGGGATTCTTCCTTCAGCTAAAACATGCATGTGGAACCCAGAGTATGATCAACCGTGTGATCGGGAGACGTCTTCAAATATGTCTCCGTTCTCGTCCCCTGGTACTCGGGTGCAACATTCCAGACGCTTTACTAACACTCTCCCGACTTGGAGAGTCAGTGCCTTTAACCTCCTGTTTGGCCCAGTTTGCAATTTCTGCGGAAGATGAACAGGAATAGGGAGAACCAATGAGACACTAGCTGGAGGTGTCTGGACGGGCAAATTTAACTCTCATTTCCCACCAGGAAGAGGAATTAACCAAAGGCTCAGCGTGCCGTGCCGGAACCACATTAGGGCCTGAAGCAATCCTGCGGTGTTGCGGCCAGCTCACAAGAAAGCGAGTTGAAGAAAGGAGCTCAGGGGCACTGTAATTCACAAACCTGCAGAGTTATAAATGACAGCTATCGTCCAAAAATATACTGAAGTAAGGCTGCCAAGAGGACTTGAAAGCGGGGCAGAATTGCAGGAAACCGATTTCAGGAGGTAGACTGGAATTGCATTGAAAGCATAGGAAAAGAGGCAGAACGTCCACAATGATGCACTTGGCCAAAAAGGGCGTATGCGTTTTTTCCTGAATATATTCAGGAAAAAACGCATACGCCCTTTTTGGCCAACCAAGCAAGCTTGCAAAGGAAATCTGCACTACAATGAAGTCTCACTTCCCCCCGGTCAAAAGGGCCATCTGAAAAAAGTGTAAAATCCAGAAAGGCAGGACAGGCCATGGAGAACTGGGAGCCTTGTTATGCTGATGGGCGGGATGTAAATTGCTAACAGCCAATCGGGAGAAGTGTATGGTGTTTCCTGAAACATCTAAAAAACAAAGCAACAGAGCCTAGGGCACTTCCACTTATGGTCCTATAGCTTAGGGAAATGAAAATCAAAAAGACACAGCCACCCCAAAGTTTGGGACGGCTCTGTTTACAAGAACCTCGTTTACGGTACAAGTTCAATATCGCAGAAAGTGAAAAATGGATGAAGAAGTTGTGGTACTTACGTACAATGCAATATCACTCAGCAATGACATCTATGTCATCACGCCCGTAGCAGCATAATGAGTGCATTCAGGTATGATGATTCTAACTGAAAGAAGTCACACAGAAAAAGAAACATCATAAGATATCACTAATACACGGAATGTAAACTTGGCTACACAGGAACTGCATTACAAAACAGAACAGGGTCTCAAATTTAGAAAACCAACTTATGCTTGCTTAAGGGGAAAGGTGAGTTGGGGTGCTGCATAAAACCAGAGATTGAAATGAGCACAGATAAAGTTCCTTAAGCCAAATATGGAATAGACAAGAGCTACTCCTTGCTCAACGAAATGGACTCAACACCCCATATTAAACGCCTAAGAATGTACCTGACTAGTAAGTATCTTAAAACCTATGGATTGCTATGTCTCCGAAAGAGAATCAAGCGTGTGTACAGGGGCATAAACGCAGCAGTGATAGGATTGGAGAGGTTCGGTGAGCAAATGAAGACCCTTTGAAGTCATATTGCATGGTACCCATTCCACGGGTCTCAACTCTCCAGGTTTAAGGGATTCTTCCTTCAGCTAAAACATGCATGTGGAACCCAGAGTATGACCAACCGTGTGATCGGGAGACGTGTTCAAATATGTCTCCGTTCTCATCCCCTGGTACTCGGGTGCAACATTCCAGATGCTTTACTAACACTCTCCTGACTTGGAGAGTCAGTGCCTTTAACCTCCTGTTTGGCCCAGTTTGCAATTTCTGCGGAAGATGAACAGGAATAGGGAGAACCAATGAGAGACTAGCTGGAGGTGTCTGGACGGGCAAATTTAACTCTCATTTCCCACCAGGAAGAGGAATTAACCAAAGGCTCAGCGTGCCATGCCGGAACCAGATTAGGGCCTGAAGCAATCCTGCGGTGTTGCGGCCAGCTCACAAGAAAGCCAGTTGAGGAAAGGAGCTCCGGGACACTGTAATTCACAAACCTGCAGAGTTATAAATGACAGCTATCGTCCAAAAATATACTGAAGTAAGGCTGCCAAGAGGACTTGAAAGCGGGGCAGAATTGCAGGAAACCGATTTCAGGAGGTAGACTGGAATTGCATTTAAAGCATAGGAAAAGAGGCAGAACGTCCACAATGATGCACTTGGCCAAAAAGGGCGTATGCGTTTTTTCCTGAATATATTCAGGAAAAAACGCATGCGCCCTTTTTGGCCAACCAAGCAAGCTTGCAAAGGAAATCTGCACTACAATGAAGTCTCACTTCCCCCCGGTCAAAAGGGCCATCTGAAAAAAGTGTAAAATCCAGAAAGGCAGGACAGGCCATGGAGAACTGGGAGCCTTGTTATGCTGATGGGCGGGATGTAAATTGCCAACAGCCACTCGGGAGAAGTGTATGGTGTTTCCTGAAACATCTAAAAAACAAAGCAACAGAGCCTAGGGCACTTCCACTTATGGTCCTATAGCTTAGGGAAATGAAAATCAAAAAGACACAGCCACCCCAAAGTTTGGGACGGCTCTGTTTACAAGAACCTCGTTTACGGTACAAGTTCAATATCGCAGAAAGTGAAAAATGGATGAAGAAGTTGTGGTACTTACGTACAATGCAATATCACTCAGCAATGACATCTATGTCATCAGGCCCGTAGCAGCATAATGAGTGCATTCAGGTATGATGATTCTAACTGAAAGAAGTCACACAGAAAAAGAAACATCATAAGATATCACTAATACACGGAATGTAAACTTGGCTACACAGGAACTGGATTACAAAACAGAACAGGGTCTCAAATTTAGAAAACCAACTTATGCTTGCTTAAGGGGAAAGGTGAGTTGGGGTGCTGCATAAAACCAGAGATTGAAATGAGCACAGATAAAGTTCCTTAAGCCAAATATGGAATAGACAAGAGCTACTCCTTGCTCAACGAAATGGACTCAACACCCCATATTAAACGCCTAAGAATGTACCTGACTAGTAAGTATCTTAAAACCTATGGATTGCTATGTCTCCGAAAGAGAATCAAGCGTGTGTACAGGGGCATAAACGCAGCAGTGATAGGATTGGAGAGGTTCGGTGAGCAAATGAAGACCCTTTGAAGTCATATTGCATGGTACCCATTCCACGGGTCTCAACTCTCCAGGTTTAAGGGATTCTTCCTTCAGCTAAAACATGCATGTGGAACCCAGAGTATGATCAACCGTGTGATCGGGAGACGTCTTCAAATATGTCTCCGTTCTCGTCCCCTGGTACTCGG
The DNA here is from genome assembly GCF_963455315.2 of Globicephala melas. NCBI lineage: Eukaryota > Metazoa > Chordata > Mammalia > Artiodactyla > Delphinidae > Globicephala > Globicephala melas. The sequence goes on along the minus strand of NW_027208044.1, from coordinate 15,007 downwards.
GTGCAACATTCCAGACGCTTTACTAACACTCTCCCGACTTGGAGAGTCAGTGCCTTTAACCTCCTGTTTGGCCCAGTTTGCAATTTCTGCGGAAGATGAACAGGAATAGGGAGAACCAATGAGAGACTAGCTGGAGGTGTCTGGACGGGCAAATTTAACTCTCATTTCCCACCAGGAAGAGGAATTAACCAAAGGCTCAGCGTGCCGTGCCGGAACCACATTAGGGCCTGAAGCAATCCTGCGGTGTTGCGGCCAGCTCACAAGAAAGCGAGTTGAAGAAAGGAGCTCAGGGGCACTGTAATTCACAAACCTGCAGAGTTATAAATGACAGCTATCGTCCAAAAATATACTGAAGTAAGGCTGCCAAGAAGACTTGAAAGCGGGGCAGAATTGCAGGAAACCGATTTCAGGAGGTAGACTGGAATTGCATTGAAAGCATAGGAAAAGAGGCAGAACGTCCACAATGATGCACTTGGCCAAAAAGGGCGTATGCGTTTTTTCCTGAATATATTCAGGAAAAAACGCATACGCCCTTTTTGGCCAACCAAGCAAGCTTGCAAAGGAAATCTGCACTACAATGAAGTCTCACTTCCCCCCGGTCAAAAGGGCCATCTGAAAAAAGTGTAAAATCCAGAAAGGCAGGACAGGCCATGGAGAACTGGGAGCCTTGTTATGCTGATGGGCGGGATGTAAATTGCCAACAGACACTCGGGAGAAGTGTATGGTGTTTCCTGAAACATCTAAAAAACAAAGCAACAGAGCCTAGGGCACTTCCACTTATGGTCCTATAGCTTAGGGAAATGAAAATCAAAAAGACACAGCCACCCCAAAGTTTGGGACGGCTCTGTTTACAAGAACCTCGTTTACGGTACAAGTTCAATATCGCAGAAAGTGAAAAATGGATGAAGAAGTTGTGGTACTTACGTACAATGCAATATCACTCAGCAATGACATCTATGTCATCAGGCCCGTAGCAGCATAATGAGTGCATTCAGGTATGATGATTCTAACTGAAAGAAGTCACACAGAAAAAGAAACATCATAAGATATCACTAATACACGGAATGTAAACTTGGCTACACAGGAACTGGATTACAAAACAGAACAGGGTCTCAAATTTAGAAAACCAACTTATGCTTGCTTAAGGGGAAAGGTGAGTTGGGGTGCTGCATAAAACCAGAGATTGAAATGAGCACAGATAAAGTTCCTTAAGCCAAATATGGAATAGACAAGAGCTACTCCTTGCTCAACGAAATGGACTCAACACCCCATATTAAACGCCTAAGAATGTACCTGACTAGTAAGTATCTTAAAACCTATGGATTGCTATGTCTCCGAAAGAGAATCAAGCGTGTGTACAGGGGCATAAACGCAGCAGTGATAGGATTGGAGAGGTTCGGTGAGCAAATGAAGACCCTTTGAAGTCATATTGCATGGTACCCATTCCACAGGTCTCAACTCTCCAGGTTTAAGGGATTCTTCCTTCAGCTAAAACATGCATGTGGAACCCAGAGTATGATCAACCGTGTGATCGGGAGACGTGTTCAAATATGTCTCCGTTCTCGTCCCCTGGTACTCGGGTGCAACATTCCAGACGCTTTACTAACACTCTCCCGACTTGGAGAGTCAGTGCCTTTAACCTCCTGTTTGGCCCAGTTTGCAATTTCTGCGGAAGATGAACAGGAATAGGGAGAACCAATGAGAGACTAGCTGGAGGTGTCTGGACGGGCAAATTTAACTCTCATTTCCCACCAGGAAGAGGAATTAACCAAAGGCTCAGCGTGCCGTGCCGGAACCAGATTAGGGCCTGAAGCAATCCTGCGGTGTTGCGGCCAGCTCACAAGAAAGCGAGTTGAAGAAAGGAGCTCAGGGGCACTGTAATTCACAAACCTGCAGAGTTATAAATGACAGCTATCGTCCAAAAATATACTGAAGTAAGGCTGCCAAGAGGACTTGAAAGCGGGGCCGAATTGCAGGAAACCGATTTCAGGAGGTAGACTGGAATTGCATTGAAAGCATAGGAAAAGAGGCAGAACGTCCACAATGATGCACTTGGCCAAAAAGGGCGTATGCGTTTTTTCCTGAATATATTCAGGAAAAAACGCATACGCCCTTTTTGGCCAACCAAGCAAGCTTGCAAAGGAAATCTGCACTACAATGAAGTCTCACTTCCCCCCGGTCAAAAGGGCCATCTGAAAAAAGTGTAAAATCCAGAAAGGCAGGACAGGCCATGGAGAACTGGGAGCCTTGTTATGCTGATGGGCGGGATGTAAATTGCTAACAGCCAATCGGGAGAAGTGTATGGTGTTTCCTGAAACATCTAAAAAACAAAGCAACAGAGCCTAGGGCACTTCCACTTATGGTCCTATAGCTTAGGGAAATGAAAATCAAAAAGACACAGCCACCCCAAAGTTTGGGACGGCTCTGTTTACAAGAACCTCGTTTACGGTACAAGTTCAATATCGCAGAAAGTGAAAAATGGATGAAGAAGTTGTGGTACTTACGTACAATGCAATATCACTCAGCAATGACATCTATGTCATCAGGCCCGTAGCAGCATAATGAGTGCATTCAGGTATGATGATTCTAACTGAAATAAGTCACACAGAAAAAGAAACATCATAAGATATCACTAATAAACGGAATGTAAACTTGGCTACACAGGAACTGGATTACAAAACAGAACAGGGTCTCAAATTTAGAAAACCAACTTATGCTTGCTTAAGGGGAAAGGTGAGTTGGGGTGCTGCATAAAACCAGAGATTGAAATGAGCACAGATAAAGTTCCTTAAGCCAAATATGGAATAGACAAGAGCTACTCCTTGCTCAACGAAATGGACTCAACACCCCATATTAAACGCCTAAGAATGTACCTGACTAGTAAGTATCTTAAAACCTATGGATTGCTATGTCTCCGAAAGAGAATCAAGCGTGTGTACAGGGGCATAAACGCAGCAGTGATAGGATTGGAGAGGTTCGGTGAGCAAATGAAGACCCTTTGAAGTCATATTGCATGGTACCCATTCCACGGGTCTCAACTCTCCAGGTTTAAGGGATTCTTCCTTCAGCTAAAACATGCATGTGGAACCCAGAGTATGATCAACCGTGTGATCGGGAGACGTGTTCAAATATGTCTCCGTTCTCGTCCCCTGGTACTCGGGTGCAACATTCCAGACACTTTACTAACACTCTCCCGACTTGGAGAGTCAGTGCCTTTAACCTCCTGTTTGGCCCAGTTTGCAATTTCTGCGGAAGATGAACAGGAGTAGGGAGAACCAATGAGAGACTAGCTGGAGGTGTCTGGACGGGCAAATTTAACTCTCATTTCCCACCAGGAAGAGGAATTAACCAAAGGCTCAGCGTGCCGTGCCGGAACCAGATTAGGGCCTGAAGCAATCCTGCGGTGTTGCGGCCAGCTCACAAGAAAGCGAGTTGAAGAAAGGAGCTCAGGGGCACTGTAATTCACAAACCTGGAGAGTTATAAATGACAGCTATAGTCCAAAAATATACTGAAGTAAGGCTGCCAAGAGGACTTGAAAGCGGGGCCGAATTGCAGGAAACCGATTTCAGGAGGTAGACTGGAATTGCATTGAAAGCATAGGAAAAGAGGCAGAACGTCCACAATGATGCACTTGGCCAAAAAGGGCGTATGCGTTTTTTCCTGAATATATTCAGGAAAAAACGCATACGCCCTTTTTGGCCAACCAAGCAAGCTTGCAAAGGAAATCTGCACTACAATGAAGTCTCACTTCCCCCCGGTCAAAAGGGCCATCTGAAAAAAGTGTAAAATCCAGAAAGGCAGGACAGGCCATGGAGAACTGGGAGCCTTGTTATGCTGATGGGCGGGATGTAAATTGCTATCAGCCAATCGGGAGAAGTGTATGGTGTTTCCTGAAACATCTAAAAAACAAAGCAACAGAGCCTAGGGCACTTCCACTTATGGTCCTATAGCTTAGGGAAATGAAAATCAAAAAGACACAGCCACCCCAAAGTTTGGGACGGCTCTGTTTACAAGAACCTCGTTTACGGTACAAGTTCAATATCGCAGAAAGTGAAAAATGGATGAAGAAGTTGTGGTACTTACGTACAATGCAATATCACTCAGCAATGACATCTATGTCATCAGGCCCGTAGCAGCATAATGAGTGCATTCAGGTATGATGATTCTAACTGAAAGAAGTCACACAGAAAAAGAAACATCATAAGATATCACTAATACACGGAATGTAAACTTGGCTACACAGGAACTGGATTACAAAACAGAACAGGGTCTCAAATTTAGAAAACCAACTTATGCTTGCTTAAGGGGAAAGGTGAGTTGGGGTGCTGCATAAAACCAGAGATTGAAATGAGCACAGATAAAGTTCCTTAAGCCAAATATGGAATAGACAAGAGCTACTCCTTGCTCAACGAAATGGACTCAACACCCCATATTAAACGCCTAAGAATGTACCTGACTAGTAAGTATCTTAAAACCTATGGATTGCTATGTCTCCGAAAGAGAATCAAGCGTGTGTACAGGGGCATAAACGCAGCAGTGATAGGATTGGAGAGGTTCGGTGAGCAAATGAAGACCCTTTGAAGTCATATTGCATGGTACCCATTCCACGGGTCTCAACTCTCCAGGTTTAAGGGATTCTTCCTTCAGCTAAAACATGCATGTGGAACCCAGAGTATGATCAACCGTGTGATCGGGAGACGTGTTCAAATATGTCTCCGTTCTCGTCCCCTGGTACTCGGGTGCAACATTCCAGACGCTTTACTAACACTCTCCCGACTTGGAGAGTCAGTGCCTTTAACCTCCTGTTTGGCCCAGTTTGCAATTTCTGCGGAAGATGAACAGGAATAGGGAGATCCAATGAGAGACTAGCTGGAGGTGTCTGGACGGGCAAATTTAACTCTCATTTCCCACCAGGAAGAGGAATTAACCAAAGGCTCAGCGTGCCGTGCCGGAACCAGATTAGGGCCTGAAGCCATCCTGCGGTGTTGCGGTCAGCTCACAAGAAAGCGAGTTGAAGAAAGGAGCTCAGGGGCACTGTAATTCACAAACCTGCAGAGTTATAAATGACAGCTATCGTCCAAAAATATACTGAAGTAAGGCTGCCAAGAGGACTTGAAAGCGGGGCCGAATTGCAGGAAACCGATTTCAGGAGGTAGACTGGAATTGCATTGAAAGCATAGGAAAAGAGGCAGAACGTCCACAATGATGCACTTGGCCAAAAAGGGCGTATGCGTTTTTTCCTGAATATATTCAGGAAAAAACGCATACGCCCTTTTTGGCCAACCAAGCAAGCTTGCAAAGGAAATCTGCACTACAATGAAGTCTCACTTTCCCCCGGTCAAAAGGGCCATCTGAAAAAAGTGTAAAATCCAGAAAGGCAGGACAGGCCATGGAGAACTGGGAGCCTTGTTATGCTGATGGGCGGGATGTAAATTGCTAACAGCCAATCGGGAGAAGTGTATGGTGTTTCCTGAAACATCTAAAAAACAAAGCAACAGAGCCTAGGGCACTTCCACTTATGGTCCTATAGCTTAGGGAAATGAAAATCAAAAAGACACAGCCACCCCAAAGTTTGGGACGGCTCTGTTTACAAGAACCTCGTTTACGGTACAAGTTCAATATCGCAGAAAGTGAAAAATGGATGAAGAAGTTGTGGTACTTACGTACAATGCAATATCACTCAGCAATGACATCTATGTCATCAGGCCCGTAGCAGCATAATGAGTGCATTCAGGTATGATGATTCTAACTGAAAGAAGTCACACAGAAAAAGAAACATCATAAGATATCACTAATACACGGAATGTAAACTTGGCTACACAGGAACTGGATTACAAAACAGAACAGGGTCTCAAATTTAGAAAACCAACTTATGCTTGCTTAAGGGGAAAGGTGAGTTGGGGTGCTGCATAAAACCAGAGATTGAAATGAGCACAGATAAAGTTCCTTAAGCCAAATATGGAATAGACAAGAGCTACTCCTTGCTCAACGAAATGGACTCAACACCCCATATTAAACGCCTAAGAATGTACCTGACTAGTAAGTATCTTAAAACCTATGGATTGCTATGTCTCCGAAAGAGAATCAAGCGTGTGTACAGGGGCATAAACGCAGCAGTGATAGGATTGGAGAGGTTCGGTGAGCAAATGAAGACCCTTTGAAGTCATATTGCATGGTACCCATTCCACGGGTCTCAACTCTCCAGGTTTCAGGGATTCTTCCTTCAGCGAAAACATGCATGTGGAACCCAGAGTATGATCAACCGTGTGATCGGGAGACGTGTTCAAATATGTCTCCGTTCTCGTCCCCTGGTACTCGGGTGCAACATTCCAGACGCTTTACTAACACTCTCCCGACTTGGAGAGTCAGTGCCTTTAACCTCCTGTTTGGCCCAGTTTGCAATTTCTGCGGAAGATGAACAGGAATAGGGAGAACCAATGAGAGACTAGCTGGAGGTGTCTGGACGGGCAAATTTAACTCTCATTTCCCACCAGGAAGAGGAATTAACCAAAGGCTCAGCGTGCCGTGCCGGAACCACATTAGGGCCTGAAGCAATCCTGCGGTGTTGCGGCCAGCTCACAAGAAAGCGAGTTGAAGAAAGGAGCTCAGGGGCACTGTAATTCACAAACCTGCAGAGTTATAAATGACAGCTATCGTCCAAAAATATACTGAAGTAAGGCTGCCAAGAGGACTTGAAAGCGGGGCCGAATTGCAGGAAACCGATTTCAGGAGGTAGACTGGAATTGCATTGAAAGCATAGGAAAAGAGGCAGAACGTCCACAATGATGCACTTGGCCAAAAAGGGCGTATGCGTTTTTTCCTGAATATATTCAGGAAAAAACGCATACGCCCTTTTTGGCCAACCAAGCAAGCTTGCAAAGGAAATCTGCACTACAATGAAGTCTCACTTCCCCCCGGTCAAAAGGGCCATCTGAAAAAAGTGTAAAATCCAGAAAGGCAGGACAGGCCATGGAGAACTGGGAGCCTTGTTATGCTGATGGGCGGGATGTAAATTGCCAACAGCCACTCGGGAGAAGTGTATGGTGTTTCCTGAAACATCTAAAAAACAAAGCAACAGAGCCTAGGGCACTTCCACTTATGGTCCTATAGATTAGGGAAATGAAAATCAAAAAGACACAGCCACCCCAAAGTTTGGGACGGCTCTGTTTACAAGAACCTCGTTTACGGTACAAGTTCAATATCGCAGAAAGTGAAAAATGGATGAAGAAGTTGTGGTACTTACGTACAATGCAATATCACTCAGCAATGACATCTATGTCATCAGGCCCGTAGCAGCATAATGAGTGCATTCAGGTATGATGATTCTAACTGAAAGAAGTCACACAGAAAAAGAAACATCATAAGATATCACTAATACACGGAATGTAAACTTGGCTACACAGGAACTGGATTACAAAACAGAACAGGGTCTCAAATTTAGAAAACCAACTTATGCTTGCTTAAGGGGAAAGGTGAGTTGGGGTGCTGCATAAAACCAGAGATTGAAATGAGCACAGATAAAGTTCCTTAAGCCAAATATGGAATAGACAAGAGCTACTCCTTGCTCAACGAAATGGACTCAACACCCCATATTAAACGCCTAAGAATGTACCTGACTAGTAAGTATCTTAAAACCTATGGATTGTTATGTCTCCGAAAGAGAATCAAGCGTGTGTACAGGGGCATAAACGCAGCAGTGATAGGATTGGAGAGGTTCGGTGAGCAAATGAAGACCCTTTGAAGTCATATTGCATGGTACCCATTCCACGGGTCTCAACTCTCCAGGTTTAAGGGATTCTTCCTTCAGCTAAAACATGCATGTGGAACCCAGAGTATGATCAACCGTGTGATCGGGAGACGTGTTCAAATATGTCTCCGTTCTCGTCCCCTGGTACTCGGGTGCAACATTCCAGACGCTTTACTAACACTCTCCCGACTTGGAGAGTCAGTGCCTTTAACCTCCTGTTTGGCCCAGTTTGCAATTTCTGCGGAAGATGAACAGGAATAGGGAGAACCAATGAGAGACTAGCTGGAGGTGTCTGGACGGGCAAATTTAACTCTCATTTCCCACCAGGAAGAGGAATTAACCAAAGGCTCAGCGTGCCGTGCCGGAACCACATTAGGGCCTGAAGCAATCCTGCGGTGTTGCGGCCAGCTCACAAGAAAGCGAGTTGAAGAAAGGAGCTCAGGGGCACTGTAATTCACAAACCTGCAGAGTTATAAATGACAGCTATCGTCCAAAAATATACTGAAGTAAGGCTGCCAAGAGGACTTGAAAGCGGGGCCGAATTGCAGGAAACCGATTTCAGGAGGTAGACTGGAATTGCATTGAAAGCATAGGAAAAGAGGCAGAACGTCCACAATGATGCACTTGGCCAAAAAGGGCGTATGCGTTTTTTCCTGAATATATTCAGGAAAAAACGCATACGCCCTTTTTGGCCAACCAAGCAAGCTTGCAAAGGAAATCTGCACTACAATGAAGTCTCACTTCCCCCCGGTCAAAAGGGCCATCTGAAAAAAGTGTAAAATCCAGAAAGGCAGGACAGGCCATGGAGAACTGGGAGCCTTGTTATGCTGATGGGCGGGATGTAAATTGCCAACAGACACTCGGGAGAAGTGTATGGTGTTTCCTGAAACATCTAAAAAACAAAGCAACAGAGCCTAGGGCACTTCCACTTATGGTCCTATAGCTTAGGGAAATGAAAATCAAAAAGACACAGCCACCCCAAAGTTTGGGACGGCTCTGTTTACAAGAACCTCGTTTACAGTACAAGTTCAATATCGCAGAAAGTGAAAAATGGATGAAGAAGTTGTGGTACTTACGTACAATGCAATATCACTCAGCAATGACATCTATGTCATCAGGCCCGTAGCAGCATAATGAGTGCATTCAGGTATGATGATTCTAACTGAAAGAAGTCACACAGAAAAAGAAACATCATAAGATATCACTAATACACGGAATGTAAACTTGGCTACACAGGAACTGGATTACAAAACAGAACAGGGTCTCAAATTTAGAAAACCAACTTATGCTTGCTTAAGGGGAAAGGTGAGTTGGGGTGCTGCATAAAACCAGAGATTGAAATGAGCACAGATAAAGTTCCTTAAGCCAAATATGGAATAGACAAGAGCTACTCCTTGCTCAACGAAATGGACTCAACACCCCATATTAAACGCCTAAGAATGTACCTGACTAGTAAGTATCTTAAAACCTATGGATTGCTATGTCTCCGAAAGAGAATCAAGCGTGTGTACAGGGGCATAAACGCAGCAGTGATAGGATTGGAGAGGTTCGGTGAGCAAATGAAGACCCTTTGAAGTCATATTGCATGGTACCCATTCCACAGGTCTCAACTCTCCAGGTTTAAGGGATTCTTCCTTCAGCTAAAACATGCATGTGGAACCCAGAGTATGATCAACCGTGTGATCGGGAGACGTGTTCAAATATGTCTCCGTTCTCGTCCCCTGGTACTCGGGTGCAACATTCCAGACGCTTTACTAACACTCTCCCGACTTGGAGAGTCAGTGCCTTTAACCTCCTGTTTGGCCCAGTTTGCAATTTCTGCGGAAGATGAACAGGAATAGGGAGAACCAATGAGAGACTAGCTGGAGGTGTCTGGACGGGCAAATTTAACTCTCATTTCCCACCAGGAAGAGGAATTAACCAAAGGCTCAGCGTGCCGTGCCGGAACCAGATTAGGGCCTGAAGCAATCCTGCGGTGTTGCGGCCAGCTCACAAGAAAGCGAGTTGAAGAAAGGAGCTCAGGGGCACTGTAATTCACAAACCTGCAGAGTTATAAATGACAGCTATCGTCCAAAAATATACTGAAGTAAGGCTGCCAAGAGGACTTGAAAGCGGGGCCGAATTGCAGGAAACCGATTTCAGGAGGTAGACTGGAATTGCATTGAAAGCATAGGAAAAGAGGCAGAACGTCCACAATGATGCACTTGGCCAAAAAGGGCGTATGCGTTTTTTCCTGAATATATTCAGGAAAAAACGCATACGCCCTTTTTGGCCAACCAAGCAAGCTTGCAAAGGAAATCTGCACTACAATGAAGTCTCACTTCCCCCCGGTCAAAAGGGCCATCTGAAAAAAGTGTAAAATCCAGAAAGGCAGGACAGGCCATGGAGAACTGGGAGCCTTGTTATGCTGATGGGCGGGATGTAAATTGCTAACAGCCAATCGGGAGAAGTGTATGGTGTTTCCTGAAACATCTAAAAAACAAAGCAACAGAGCCTAGGGCACTTCCACTTATGGTCCTATAGCTTAGGGAAATGAAAATCAAAAAGACACAGCCACCCCAAAGTTTGGGACGGCTCTGTTTACAAGAACCTCGTTTACGGTACAAGTTCAATATCGCAGAAAGTGAAAAATGGATGAAGAAGTTGTGGTACTTACGTACAATGCAATATCACTCAGCAATGACATCTATGTCATCAGGCCCGTAGCAGCATAATGAGTGCATTCAGGTATGATGATTCTAACTGAAAGAAGTCACACAGAAAAAGAAACATCATAAGATATCACTAATAAACGGAATGTAAACTTGGCTACACAGGAACTGGATTACAAAACAGAACAGGGTCTCAAATTTAGAAAACCAACTTATGCTTGCTTAAGGGGAAAGGTGAGTTGGGGTGCTGCATAAAACCAGAGATTGAAATGAGCACAGATAAAGTTCCTTAAGCCAAATATGGAATAGACAAGAGCTACTCCTTGCTCAACGAAATGGACTCAACACCCCATATTAAACGCCTAAGAATGTACCTGACTAGTAAGTATCTTAAAACCTATGGATTGCTATGTCTCCGAAAGAGAATCAAGCGTGTGTACAGGGGCATAAACGCAGCAGTGATAGGATTGGAGAGGTTCGGTGAGCAAATGAAGACCCTTTGAAGTCATATTGCATGGTACCCATTCCACGGGTCTCAACTCTCCAGGTTTAAGGGATTCTTCCTTCAGCTAAAACATGCATGTGGAACCCAGAGTATGATCAACCGTGTGATCGGGAGACGTGTTCAAATATGTCTCCGTTCTCGTCCCCTGGTACTCGGGTGCAACATTCCAGACACTTTACTAACACTCTCCCGACTTGGAGAGTCAGTGCCTTTAACCTCCTGTTTGGCCCAGTTTGCAATTTCTGCGGAAGATGAACAGGAGTAGGGAGAACCAATGAGAGACTAGCTGGAGGTGTCTGGACGGGCAAATTTAACTCTCATTTCCCACCAGGAAGAGGAATTAACCAAAGGCTCAGCGTGCCGTGCCGGAACCAGATTAGGGCCTGAAGCAATCCTGCGGTGTTGCGGCCAGCTCACAAGAAAGCGAGTTGAAGAAAGGAGCTCAGGGGCACTGTAATTCACAAACCTGGAGAGTTATAAATGACAGCTATAGTCCAAAAATATACTGAAGTAAGGCTGCCAAGAGGACTTGAAAGCGGGGCCGAATTGCAGGAAACCGATTTCAGGAGGTAGACTGGAATTGCATTGAAAGCATAGGAAAAGAGGCAGAACGTCCACAATGATGCACTTGGCCAAAAAGGGCGTATGCGTTTTTTCCTGAATATATTCAGGAAAAAACGCATACGCCCTTTTTGGCCAACCAAGCAAGCTTGCAAAGGAAATCTGCACTACAATGAAGTCTCACTTCCCCCCGGTCAAAAGGGCCATCTGAAAAAAGTGTAAAATCCAGAAAGGCAGGACAGGCCATGGAGAACTGGGAGCCTTGTTATGCTGATGGGCGGGATGTAAATTGCTATCAGCCAATCGGGAGAAGTGTATGGTGTTTCCTGAAACATCTAAAAAACAAAGCAACAGAGCCTAGGGCACTTCCACTTATGGTCCTATAGCTTAGGGAAATGAAAATCAAAAAGACACAGCCACCCCAAAGTTTGGGACGGCTCTGTTTACAAGAACCTCGTTTACGGTACAAGTTCAATATCGCAGAAAGTGAAAAATGGATGAAGAAGTTGTGGTACTTACGTACAATGCAATATCACTCAGCAATGACATCTATGTCATCAGGCCCGTAGCAGCATAATGAGTGCATTCAGGTATGATGATTCTAACTGAAAGAAGTCACACAGAAAAAGAAACATCATAAGATATCACTAATACACGGAATGTAAACTTGGCTACACAGGAACTGGATTACAAAACAGAACAGGGTCTCAAATTTAGAAAACCAACTTATGCTTGCTTAAGGGGAAAGGTGAGTTGGGGTGCTGCATAAAACCAGAGATTGAAATGAGCACAGATAAAGTTCCTTAAGCCAAATATGGAATAGACAAGAGCTACTCCTTGCTCAACGAAATGGACTCAACACCCCATATTAAACGCCTAAGAATGTACCTGACTAGTAAGTATCTTAAAACCTATGGATTGCTATGTCTCCGAAAGAGAATCAAGCGTGTGTACAGGGGCATAAACGCAGCAGTGATAGGATTGGAGAGGTTCGGTGAGCAAATGAAGACCCTTTGAAGTCATATTGCATGGTACCCATTCCACGGGTCTCAACTCTCCAGGTTTAAGGGATTCTTCCTTCAGCTAAAACATGCATGTGGAACCCAGAGTATGATCAACCGTGTGATCGGGAGACGTGTTCAAATATGTCTCCGTTCTCGTCCCCTGGTACTCGGGTGCAACATTCCAGACGCTTTACTAACACTCTCCCGACTTGGAGAGTCAGTGCCTTTAACCTCCTGTTTGGCCCAGTTTGCAATTTCTGCGGAAGATGAACAGGAATAGGGAGATCCAATGAGAGACTAGCTGGAGGTGTCTGGACGGGCAAATTTAACTCTCATTTCCCACCAGGAAGAGGAATTAACCAAAGGCTCAGCGTGCCGTGCCGGAACCAGATTAGGGCCTGAAGCCATCCTGCGGTGTTGCGGTCAGCTCACAAGAAAGCGAGTTGAAGAAAGGAGCTCAGGGGCACTGTAATTCACAAACCTGCAGAGTTATAAATGACAGCTATCGTCCAAAAATATACTGAAGTAAGGCTGCCAAGAGGACTTGAAAGCGGGGCCGAATTGCAGGAAACCGATTTCAGGAGGTAGACTGGAATTGCATTGAAAGCATAGGAAAAGAGGCAGAACGTCCACAATGATGCACTTGGCCAAAAAGGGCGTATGCGTTTTTTCCTGAATATATTCAGGAAAAAACGCATACGCCCTTTTTGGCCAACCAAGCAAGCTTGCAAAGGAAATCTGCACTACAATGAAGTCTCACTTTCCCCCGGTCAAAAGGGCCATCTGAAAAAAGTGTAAAATCCAGAAAGGCAGGACAGGCCATGGAGAACTGGGAGCCTTGTTATGCTGATGGGCGGGATGTAAATTGCTAACAGCCAATCGGGAGAAGTGTATGGTGTTTCCTGAAACATCTAAAAAACAAAGCAACAGAGCCTAGGGCACTTCCACTTATGGTCCTATAGCTTAGGGAAATGAAAATCAAAAAGACACAGCCACCCCAAAGTTTGGGACGGCTCTGTTTACAAGAACCTCGTTTACGGTACAAGTTCAATATCGCAGAAAGTGAAAAATGGATGAAGAAGTTGTGGTACTTACGTACAATGCAATATCACTCAGCAATGACATCTATGTCATCAGGCCCGTAGCAGCATAATGAGTGCATTCAGGTATGATGATTCTAACTGAAAGAAGTCACACAGAAAAAGAAACATCATAAGATATCACTAATACACGGAATGTAAACTTGGCTACACAGGAACTGGATTACAAAACAGAACAGGGTCTCAAATTTAGAAAACCAACTTATGCTTGCTTAAGGGGAAAGGTGAGTTGGGGTGCTGCATAAAACCAGAGATTGAAATGAGCACAGATAAAGTTCCTTAAGCCAAATATGGAATAGACAAGAGCTACTCCTTGCTCAACGAAATGGACTCAACACCCCATATTAAACGCCTAAGAATGTACCTGACTAGTAAGTATCTTAAAACCTATGGATTGCTATGTCTCCGAAAGAGAATCAAGCGTGTGTACAGGGGCATAAACGCAGCAGTGATAGGATTGGAGAGGTTCGGTGAGCAAATGAAGACCCTTTGAAGTCATATTGCATGGTACCCATTCCACGGGTCTCAACTCTCCAGGTTTCAGGGATTCTTCCTTCAGCGAAAACATGCATGTGGAACCCAGAGTATGATCAACCGTGTGATCGGGAGACGTGTTCAAATATGTCTCCGTTCTCGTCCCCTGGTACTCGGGTGCAACATTCCAGACGCTTTACTAACACTCTCCCGACTTGGAGAGTCAGTGCCTTTAACCTCCTGTTTGGCCCAGTTTGCAATTTCTGCGGAAGATGAACAGGAATAGGGAGAACCAATGAGAGACTAGCTGGAGGTGTCTGGACGGGCAAATTTAACTCTCATTTCCCACCAGGAAGAGGAATTAACCAAAGGCTCAGCGTGCCGTGCCGGAACCACATTAGGGCCTGAAGCAATCCTGCGGTGTTGCGGCCAGCTCACAAGAAAGCGAGTTGAAGAAAGGAGCTCAGGGGCACTGTAATTCACAAACCTGCAGAGTTATAAATGACAGCTATCGTCCAAAAATATACTGAAGTAAGGCTGCCAAGAGGACTTGAAAGCGGGGCCGAATTGCAGGAAACCGATTTCAGGAGGTAGACTGGAATTGCATTGAAAGCATAGGAAAAGAGGCAGAACGTCCACAATGATGCACTTGGCCAAAAAGGGCGTATGCGTTTTTTCCTGAATATATTCAGGAAAAAACGCATACGCCCTTTTTGGCCAACCAAGCAAGCTTGCAAAGGAAATCTGCACTACAATGAAGTCTCACTTCCCCCCGGTCAAAAGGGCCATCTGAAAAAAGTGTAAAATCCAGAAAGGCAGGACAGGCCATGGAGAACTGGGAGCCTTGTTATGCTGATGGGCGGGATGTAAATTGCTAACAGCCAATCGGGAGAAGTGTATGGTGTTTCCTGAAACATCTAAAAAACAAAGCAACAGAGCCTAGGGCACTTCCACTTATGGTCCT